>NW_027192571.1:379152-402055 GCF_042370625.1 Thermothelomyces heterothallicus | reverse complement strand
GGGGGGGATTGTCTGAGGGTTTATGTTTAATGAAGGGCGTCTTCCTACCTGGTATGCGCTGGAGGGGTAGAGGGTTCGACTGAGGGAAGACAGCATTGGGTTCGGGCGGCACCATTCTCTCAGCAGCGAAGAAAAGTCGACGGTGCTCGGTGACTTGGCCGGGGCCTTAAGCGGATGGGATGCATGACTGCTCTTTTTTCTTAGATGTACATAGGTATGCTTGCTTAGACCGCTGAGTCCGGGGACTTTGCTGCTTGGTTGGCGTTTTTACCGGGTCGTGGCTGTGGAACCTCGCACTGGAGTTGTTGTCGCCCTCGTGCTGGGGTGGCATTAATTAGACAGGTGCTATGAAAGTAATTAATATCAATATTAAATCTCATGACAGCCAAGCCGACATTGATGACCCGACAAAGTGGGCGTTGGCGGTTGGGAAGGTCTCTAATAAACAGGCGGGCGTTTCGGACCGGACCGGGCCAAAGCGACTTCACCCACACCCACACTTGGGTGCTATTGATGCCAGCGACGCAGTGCCCAACAGCGGTAGGAAAAGGGGCAGAGGGGAAGTTGGTCAGCGACTAGTTAGTTAGTCAAAAACATAGGTGGTTCAGCGGCTCTATGTATTGTACAATGGACCGACTGATTGAGCTGCATTTTCCTGATGCCGGTCTATCCCCAAAGCTCCATTCTGGGGGTCGACGAAGGTCGAGGGCGGGGCACACAGTCTGATGGCAGGCCGACGCGACAACTTCACTGATTTGCTGACTTGCGAAGGGGGGAACGCCAGCAAGGTGCTGTAAAGTAAAAGAAAGAAGAGAGATCAAGGTCCCAAAACCCGATTTGACTCGGGTTTTGAGGCGGGGTGGTTGCTTCCACAATTTTGTTGCATTCACGCAGCGTGGCGAGTTCCCACGGCTTACAGCACCTCACAGATCGTTCCTGCCACGGGCACCTGGCAAAGCTTGAATCGAACAAAGCCTGCCCCGCAATTCGTCGTCGTACTTGTGCACGCCGACTGCAGCGTTTAGGCACTATTACGGCATTGATTGATAGCTGCGAGCTTGCCCTACTGCATACGACGAACTGGAGTCTCCCGTGTTATATACCGTCTACTCGCCGACTCAGAATGATTTGGCTTGTGCCTATAACGGCCAAGGGTACCGATTAAAGGGGGGCATCGAACCCCATAACTAACCACCGTCATGGCAAACTTTAATTAATTACCCGAGGCAGCCACGAGCGCATGAATTGAGGTCATGGGCATAACCTGAGTTGATCCCTTTATGCCATTTCCTAGGCTATATGGAATGGGCGCAGAAACAGGGGCAATGTGTTAACTCGAGTAATTAATTATTTAAATTGGGCGCGGCACGGGTCGCTTCAACCAAAGTTAGACTTTGGCGTGCTTCGTTAATTAGATAACACTTTGATAGTCACCTGAAAGAGCACCTAAATAACCTACAGATGCGGTATCGTTAATTTCCCCGGGTGCCGGAACGGAGACCGATAATTTACTCGTTGATTAAATAAAAATATACAAGTTAATCTAATTCACGGGTCGTCCTGTATGCGGGCCGTAATTATAATCGGTTGTATCTGAATTGTATCTGAACGGCTCTCTTGTCTCATGCCGATGCCATCATTCGGCACCCTCTCACAGTACGACATCCTGCCCGCAACAAATATATCCAGGCATCGGGCTGAGTTACGTCTTCCGGCTTTGCCAGGGTTTCTCTTCCGGTCGGCTTCACACTCTCTGTTCACCCCGACCAGTTCGATTGCCTCTTTGCTCTAACATCGTCTTGTTCGAGACGGCTTGCCGTCATCTAAGTCTTAATTCAGAGTATTATTTAACCCCTGTTTAGACGAAAGCAGAACCTCAGCCCGAAACACAGTCCAAGGCTAAGCTAAGTTAAAGTAATTAACTTCGCCCTCCCCCCGGCCCCGGCCCCCCCCCCAACAAATGCCACCGGCAGCCTCGCTGGTCAGACGCCTGAGCGGAGGTACTGAGCCAGCTGTCAGAATCGTGATGAATATGGCCAATGAAATTGCCTAGCTCAGAATCACCAGCTGGATCGTTGTGATGCTTGGCAACAGCTCGAAGGCCATGATTAATAGCTAGTGATGGAGCACTTGTTGCCGCCGGGAACATCAGTTCTAGCCATATCATTAAAGCAAACCAGATCTCCCGACCATCCTAGAACTTTGAAAGGCATTTCTCCGCAAGTTTAGCCCCGCTATTGATAAGGCTGACGCCTAAAACGCCCAACTTCGCCAGTTCCCTGGCGAACCTCTTCACCAACGGCGGCGTTAATTAGCGTTGCCGAGGCTTTTCAGGGCCCAGAGCTTTGGATCATTTCGACAATGGGGCGTCAACCGGCTTAGAAGTAATTAGCCAACATAATGCTGCCTACCCAATCCTTCATTGCCTCTATATATCCGTAGAGTTTAAGTTGTGTCGAGCAACACACGTAGGACACTGACCTAATTAATTGATTACTGCGGTGAAGGAAGATCCTTCCGGGCGTTTGCTTCACACAATCCGTCCAGGGGTGGGGTTGGGGACGTGAAGTTATAAACGGAATCAATTCGACGACGCTATATGCATGCCAACGCCAGCTTGGTTGGTATCAACCTCGCGCTAGCTTGTCCTCTATACTCGTGGCTGAGAAACCAATGATAGTTTTTGTGACTAAAGCATTAATTCAGCGCTACGGTTTGAGATCCGTGCAAGGCCTCAAACTGCTTGCTGAACGGCTGGTCGATGTACCCGACCGGCGACTTGGGGATATAGAAGGTCGACCGGTCGTACGGGTTCAGGTCGATGCCCTCCTTGATGCGGAACGGCAGGTCCGGAGTCGAGATGTAGTACCTCCCAAAGGTCGCGATCACGTCCTTGTCCGGATACTCCTTGTCCACCAGAGCCTTGGCGTCCCGGGGCGTGAGCGAGCCGGCAATCAGGACCGGGCGGTCCCACAGCCTGAGGGCAAAGTCCAGGCTCTCGTCCTCCGGCGCGGTGACGTCCGCGTTCCCGTTCACCCGGGCTTGCACCAGGTGGAGATAGGCGAGGCCGAACTCGTTGATCTTGGAGATGAGGTGCGAGAACTGCGGGACGGGATCCTCCATCCTCATGCCCTGGAACCGCGACCACGGGCTCAGCCGGATGGCCGTCCTCTCGGCGCCGACCGCGTCGACGACGGCCCGGACCACCTCGAGCGCGAAGCGCGACCGGTTCTCCACGCTGCCGCCGTACTCGTCCGTCCGCCGGTTGACCGTGTCCTGGATGAACTGGTCGATCAGGTAGCCGTTGGCGCCGTGGATCTCGACGCCGTCGAAGCCGGCCTCGACGGCCCTGCGCGCCGCGTCCGCGTACTCGCGCACCCGCTGCTTGATCTCCTCCGCCGTCATGGCCTCGGGCACGGCCGCGTTCTCGACCCCCGGCAGGGGCACCGCGCTAGACGAGTGGATGCGGATCCCCTCGCGGGCGGCGACGGCCGGGTTGGCGGTGCGGCCGAGCGCCCAGAGCTGGCAGAAGATGTAGCCGCCCTTGGCGTGCACGGCGTCGGTGACGCGACGCCACGCCGCCACCTGGTCGGCGTTGTAGATGCCCGGCACGTTGTCGTAGCCGCCCGCCGACGGCGAGATGAAGGTCGCCTCCGTCACCAGCAGCGTCCCCGGTAGCGAGGCGGCCCGCTGCGCGTAGTACGTCGGCACCAGCTCCGGGATCGGCACGTGCTCGTCCGAGGCGCGATAGCGCGTCAGCGGCGCCATGGCGATGCGGTGGCCGAGCTTGATGGAGGGCGAGAGGGAGAGGGGCTGGAAGAGCCGCGTCTCACCCTGCTGTGATTGGTCTTGGACGGAGCCCATCTCGGTCGAGCGAGTTTCGCTATGAATAATAGTCCCTTTTTTTTTTCCTTCTAAGAAAGAGAAGGGGAAGAAAAGGCTGTTGAATTTCGGTGAGGGGTGGTTAGCCTCTTGAGTAATTCTGGGACAGTGAAAATGACAAGATGTATTATTTATGTGTATGACTTAATAAGGGGTATTGTAGTCGAGTGAGAGTAATTAATTACCTACCTAATTAAGTGATGATCTTGTCTAGAGTTCTTGTAACTCCCGCTTGGTGTTGTTACGAATCTGAAGTTCAATGAGTAAGAACTAGTGTATCGAAAACTTGCGATTCGGAAACTCGGGAATGTCTCGGCTCTATATAAATTGGCAGCTCTAGCGGAGCGGAAACGGGGGAGAGCAGAGTCGCCAACTGCCTCATTATCCACAGTGGCCATGATTTCAAATCCGCCTACGGAGTATTACAAAACTTCTCCGCTGTTCCACCACCATGTCGTTCCTGCCCCACACCCCACCCGAGTTCGATGCCGCCATAGCCATAGCTCGGTCGGTCGCATCGCGGGGCCGATCTTAAGCATAAAGTGTGCTCGCGAGCATCGCCATCGCTTACCCCCGAGTCACGTTTGTCCATACGGCACGGAGTAATTAATCAGATCGGACAAGCTGATTGCATGACCTTGGCGTTATAATAGACATCACCTCAAGGGGATCATTGATATGCTAAGCAGACAGCTACTAAAATAAGGCATAAGCGCAGGAAAACCGCCCCCGATGTATATCGTCCATGCAGGCTTAATAATGCGTTGATGGTACACGGTCTTGGAAATCATCTCTCGGCTCCGAAAGCCACTTCAACTCCCCGAGGCCGACGGCTTCATGAAGATAGTTCAGATGATGCGACCACCAAGAATGCGAAGTACAAAGTCGAGGACCTCGTTTTCTGGCCGCACATAAGATCCCACAGAATGGTGTCTTTCCGAAACACCGAGCGGCATCCAATACAGAGTAATTAATGGATCCCGTGGATGGTGAGACAAAAAAACCCATCCCCATGGCACTGTTCCCGGAATCGGGAATGGTGCCGTGCCGAAACCCTTGGGAAAGGGCTAGCTGCCGATGAGAAGTTTGCGATGCTCAAACCGTCGAACGAAAGGGCGAGGATGATGCGAGGGACCGGGGAATGTTTCCGCCGTTTAATCTCGAATGAGACTGTAATTAAGAGGCGGGGATCTGTTCACGAATTGAGACTCTTTTGAAGGTTGGTGATGGCATCGTTCGTTCTATCGGCGAGATCCATCAACCTCTCTGAGATGGGCGCATCCTCTTCCCCTTCCGACAGGGAGCTGCCCTCTTCTTTTTTGTTCTGGCATTGCTGCTCGCCCGATTCAGCTGCAGCCTCCTCGGCAGCAGTAGCGGCAGCAGCGGCCGCGGCCTCCCTCTTCATGGCACGCCGACCTTTGCGCTCCTTGGTCACCTTCTTGGGCATCTTTTTGGTGAACTGCAACTCTTCGGCGGCGAGGTCGTGCTCACGGTAAGACGATATGTCGGCGATGAGTCTGGGGTCGAGCTCTCCTTCCTTGGGAATGTACTTGCTGACGAGGTGGTTCTTAAAGACGGTGTGCTCGAACCCGTCAACACAGCTCCTCTTGCGGTAGCAAAGAATTCGGGACGCCTCCATGAGCTGGTCGTCGCCCTTGGGCTTGGAGAGGGTCTTGAGCAGCCTGAGGCTGGCGTTCCTGAAGAGGGGGTCGGTGATGGGGGAGACGCCGTTGACCTCGGTCCAACGCTTTCCGGGAATGTAAACCTTCTTAACGAAAGCGCGGGTGAGGGGCAGCATGGTGAAGCACACCAGATCCCACTGGTCGATGGCGAGAGCCACCCAGTTGATCCGGGTGTTCCAGGGAGGCATGCCGGCGCGGTTCGTGATGAGGTGAGTCACCAACGTGGCTGGCGAAACCCACGTCATCATGGCGCTGAAGAAGGAGTTGCGGTCAGCAGATTCTTCCCCAATGTGCTGATCTAGTCCGAGAAGGATACAAGCTTAACCGAACAGAAACCAAGAGCACGTACCAGTCATCTGCATCATGGTCGACCACGTTGCAGAAGAAGCAACCCGTCATGTCGCCCTCGTCGTCGTGCGTGGGCACTGGACAGGCGGCGAGAGTGTGGCCAAATGCGCCACATCTCTGGTGCAATCCGGTAATCAAATCGGTTAAATTAGCAACTCGCTGTCGGACAGTGCCCACCACGCCTAACTCGAAGCGATGGGCGGCCGGTACCAGAACTGGAAGGCACCTACGGGGTTTGCGCAAACAGGACCGGGCGGACCGCGTATGTTACCGCCGGGTGCGGTATACTCGACGGCGCGGGCGAGCACCTCCTTGAAAAAGGCGTGGCCTTCCAACCTTTCCTTTTCCGTGACCATCTTGGGGTCGCTATACAGCAGTCTCCAGGCCTGATGCCTGCGAATATGTGTAAGCTCGTCAGTTCCGTGAAGAACAGGAGGAGGAATAATGATGAGAATAATAGTCGATGAAACCCAAAATGAGGACGCGAGATAGGCCACGGAGAGGCCAAGCACACATACCACTTATCGTGTGCCGAGCCTTGTGACTTGGCCGCAGTGGCAGTCCCGTCGACCAGTGAAGAAGCTGCCTTCTTGGCCCTCTTGTCCTTTTTCTTGCCGGTCTTGTCGGCGGCAATCTTGGGCTTGGTGTCGCCCGTCGTGCTTGTGTTGGCGACCTCGTGGTCGCCGCTGGGGTTGCCGGTCTCGTTGTTCCTCACCGAAGCGACCGCCTCTTCTTCGGCGCGCGTGGTTTCGTCGCTTGTCATTCTGCCAGAAAAAAAAAAGGAGTTGAATCAGCGGCTGATCAGGAGACAAAATGCGAGTGTCATTTGAGAAATATAAGAATTGGCCTGTCGCCTGCGCGGGAACACAAAGATTAGAAAACTTACTCGAGATTGTTGAACAAGATCTCGCTATTGGTCGGCAAAGGGTTGGAAGTGAAAATAGAGCCCTCTGGCGGCGGCTCTGGCTGCCCGCGAAAACAGCAGCGGCGGGTCCTACGGGCGATGAGGGAGAACAGGTCGCCCTGTGCTCCGCGCAGGCTCGGCTGGGTCGTCGGGCCCGCGGCGGCGATGTCTGTGAACACTCCGGGTGGTAGTGGTTAGCAAAGTCCGCTTTTTTTACTTTGATTCTCGGCGACCGAAACGTTGGTGATTTTGATGTGTTGTCTAACTAGCGCTTACCATCGTCAGTAGAGCGGGCGTCCATCTCGTCAAGATTTGCCGAGAATTAGGTTAAGGGAAGTCCAAGCCGGCATGGAGGATGTGAGATGCCTGTTCGCTCGTGTGCGGTGTGCGGTAAAGAGAGAAGAAATGAAGAACAGGTCGAAAAAGGACAGAGTGTGGGTGGTAAAATAATGGGTCGTCCTTACCTTTTCAGAAGGGAGAGCTAGGCGGCCATCATTTCATCCAAAGTATGCGTCTTATAAAAAAGATTGAGTGACTGGATTAGTTAAAAAGGAGAGTGATTTTAGGAGCTAGTACCGCGTTGACGTGTTCAACTCGGTTTCCATCTTGTCAACGTGACAGTCCGAGGATCCCAGATGCGATAGCATATTAAGCGCTCAACATGTGTCTAGTTAGAACACACATACAACAGTTCACAACTTCCAATCTTTATTTAATTATAGACTAATCAGGTGAGGTTAACTCATCCTCCTTGTTCAGAAGCAGGCATCAAACAGTTGTTGAAAATATCAAGCTGGTGTTAGTGCTACAGCTCGATGGCTGCAAACGACTACAGCTCAGACAGGCTGCAAGATACGACACCACAGCGGTATTCGCGCCCTGGGCGGCACTCCTGGACCAACTGGTACGGTCTGCAGAAGTGGTGATAAGATGCGTTGATTCTTCCAAGTGCCAGAGGCACTTGGGGATGCTGTCTACGGAGTAAATACATGTCGATGACCCCTGGCTCATCATCCCTGTTGGTGGGTCCGTCGGATCTGACCCACTGACAGCTATATGCTGTAACAGTTAGGTTCTGTCATCTCCATGACCGATTCCCACGATTTAGTTAGCATAAAACAGAAAGATAAGGTTCCCTCGAGTTAGGTTGATTATTCGAGAGACGTGGCTTGGATCGTACCAAAGACACGAAGTCGAGAATACATCTTGATCGGTATAGGATAATATAGTGAGTGATTTCCTGAACGAACTATCACTGTCTGTCAGAAGCTGTGGAGCTTCTAAGCGTATTAGCCACGCGTCTGCCACAGCTGTATGAGGCTGTTCAACGACGCATTGGCCAGTCCCTTTGTCTATAAATATCACTCGTTTTGTCTCCTTTGTAGATAGTTCAACAAGGCACTTTTCCTTCCGTATAGCCACCCACTGCAGACACTGCTTTCAACGCTTCCGGAGCTCACCACTGCGTTCGGCACTGTCCAATTATCGTAGCAGCGTAGATGAGCGCAGTGAGAAAGTTGTGCGATGTGGCATGCACTGTATCAATTCAATCCGTCCTTTTTTTTATCCTTTAAAATGACACTCTTGTTCCTTTTCTTCCCCCCTTCTGTTTCATGGTAACACTGGCTGTGGCGTAGGCTATAGCACAGCTAGCTGACCTGCCACCGGGCAAACAGATCCCAATCCTGGTCCCTGAGGATGGAGTTAGAAGAGGATTATCAGTATTACCTAGTTACTATTCCCTTTGAAGATACCTCAACTCAAAGTATACACTGGTCTACACCGTATTCCTAATAACCATGGAAATCATACAGAGATGATATTAAAAAAAAAAAAACCGACCGCCATCCAAGTCGCACAATCATCATAGATGCTTCCACCCGTTGTGCACCACAATCTGCATCTCGTCCACGACGCAGAACTCGCCCTTCTCCTCCCTGCCCTCGCCGGCCCTCGCCCATCGCTCGATCCGCCTTCTGACCTCTTGCTCCTCGAACCAGGGCGTGGTGAGCCACCGGGCGAGCCTGTTCTTCCACAGGCCAAAGTACACTTCTGTGAGCGACAGCCAGCTACCGCCACCGCCGCCGCCGGTGTCGCCGTGGCCATTCTCATAATCATCATCATCATCATCACGGCGACGAGGAGCGTTCCGGTGCACCGCGTCGTACGCCTTCCTGTCGTAGCCAACGCGCACGGCCGGGTTGACAAAGACGCCGCGGGAGCGCGAGGCCGGGTTGTCGGCGTGGATGAGGCAGCACTCGGAGGCCTCGAGGTGCGAGGTGGCGAGGTCATCCGGGATGCCGCGGAACCGGAGGCCGCGGATGCCCGCGAAGGTCGACGCCGGCATGGCGACTGTTTTGTTTCGGAGAAACGAAGACGGGAAAAAAAAGGTCAGTTCAGCCCGGGGACGCGAGGGACGCAAAAGAAGGAAGAGAAAGAAAAGAGAGGAGGATGGAGGGAAGGAAGGAAGGGAAGAACATACCTATGCCGTTCCAGCAGCTTGATACGGGGACAGGCTTTGCGTTGATCATCGCTTTTCGGGATTGGGAGGCACGGAAGTAGGGCCATGTCTGTGTGGCGTATTGGTGGCCGCGCGCGTCGCGGAGGGCGAAGGTGTCGTAGAAGTTGGGAGGTTTGCTAAAGTCGAGGGAGCAGGCGGCGGCGTAGCGTCCGTTGTTGGTTTTGAGGAGGTTTAGGACATCAGAGACCTGCGGGGTGTTGTTAGACAGTGGCTAACATAATGGGCTTAGAGGGATAGCTGGGTTTGCAGAGCAGGTACATACGGTAAAAACAACGTCTCCCAGGAAGAGGACCTGATCGAACGTCGTTCCGTTCTCTGCAAGCTCCAACAGCGGCCGCAGAGAGAGGTTCCGTAACTTGGAGAGGTAAGGGATTCTCCTAGGCATCCTCGTCCCGCCAGGAATCGTGATCCACCCTTCATCCGCCGGCGGCTGGGTGATCAGATCCTTATGCGTCTCCTGATCCAGAATGATCTTCCTTGCGACGCCCATCGTCTCCAGCTCCTTGTCGAGCTCGCGCAGGGCCCCCTTGGTGTCGTCCCAGCTCCCGCTCTCGTAAACGCTCACAAAGACATTATTCGCCCCAAACGTCTTGACCAGATCCAGGACCGCTTTGTTCCACTCGGACCGCAGGATGTCCTCGTTGTTCCAGTGCAGACTCGCAATGTAGACCCGTGTCGGCTCGATCAGGTCGGTTCGCGCAATGGCCTCTCTCTCGGCGCGGGAGATGCGGTAGTAACACCGGTGAGCCTCGATAATCGTCCAGACGAGGTATACGAGCAGGAGCTTCTGGAGAGCCGAGCTGATCTTGGGGAGCAGTCGCGTTCGGCGAGCCGCCATCGTGGGGTCTGTGGTTGGGCCGGCCCTCTCATGAGGATGATAGGGGTTCCAGGTCTCGGGTTTGGCTGGTGAATTAGCCAGCAGCCATCGCAGCAGCGGCGGCGGCAGCAAGCGGAGTAGCTATACTTGTGCGACTGAAGGCCACGCGCCTTGCAGGCCGGAGCTGACGGAGCTGACGTGAGGTTAAGGTTCGGTTCAGTGGGGAACCACGCGCCAAGACGCGGGCGGCGCGGTTAGTTGCGTATGTACGTACATACGTCTGTACATACGGATTACACTAGTGTATGCACGGTTCCTGAAACCGTGTGCTCAGCGATCACATGCAAGGGTTCTCTGCAGCATTTGACTCCAGGGTCCCGCCTTATCTGGGCCTTCCGGCTGTGATGAAGAATTAAAACGATGATGTCAGCAACGGCGGGAAGGGTCTCGGATAGAAGTTCCAGGCCAGAGTCTCCATGAGCCCCGAACTCAATTTGGTAGCTACACCTCGGTCAGCTTTAGAAACTACAAACAGTCCGGGCTCTGCTGCGTAATCCGTACTTACTTCCTTCGGTCCATCACTTGCTCTCCCCAGCTTCCAGTGCCTCCACACCCACGCTCACCAAGCCTCCGATTAGCCTCCTCCACAACCCCTTGCCCTCGTCCCCGGCTCCTTCCTCAACCTTGCCGCCAACACCAGGACTGCGAGCGGTCCCCGTAAGCGTCTCGCGACTCCCCACAATAACCACCCCGGCTCGAGCCCTCGTCAACGCAACGTTCATCCTCCGTAAATCTTTCAGGAATCCGATCTCGCCGCTCTCGTTACACCGCACCGTGACCAAAACCACCACGTCCGCTTCTCGCCCCTGGAAGCCATCTATGCTCGACACCTCAACCTTCTTGGAGGAAGAGGCCAAGGGCGAGAGCAAGCGCGTGAGCAGTTCCGCTTGTTTTGCGTACGGCGTCAGCACGGCTACGGACTGCATATCTTGCGTGTGATTCGATTGCGTCGTGTTGTTGCTCTGGCCGGATTTTGCGCCGCGCGGCGCGCACAGCAGCTGGCAGACGCGGAGACACAAATCGGCCTGGCCCTTGTTGGACTTGGATTTGCCGCCGAGTTCTTCGCGTGCGGGGCAGTCGATGAAGACCATTCTGGCCAAGTCCCCGTCGCCACTTTGCGAGGGCGGCCAGGGGAATGCGGAATCAAAGAGCGGGCGGTTTATGGGCCGGACGCCGGTCCGGAGGCTACCGTTATAGAACTCGCCCGACGGGAATGCGCAGATTTCGGGGTGCATGCGGTATTGGGTGTCGAGCATAAGACGGGAGAGGGCAGGGGCCGGAGCGAGCAGGGAGTGATCTTCCGCCCCCTTTGATTCCGTAAAGAGTCTCTCGAACAGGGACTTGTCGAACTCCATGGCGAGAGAATGCTGGTGCACCGTCGGCCGCAACTGGACGTGGTCGCCGACAAGGATGGCCTTTTCGCAGCCCTTGACGAGGGGGACGAGCGATGCTGGCTCGGTCTGCTGCGACGCTTCGTCCACAATGACGATGTCGAACGACTCCTGCCGGAGGAGACCGAGTCCGGCACCGATGCAAGTGGTGAAGATGATGCTGCAGCTTTGGACCTTCTTCTTTGCCTGGTCCAGTGCCATACGATTGGCATAGATCTCTTGGCCTACCATGGCGTCACATGTGTATTTTCTCAAGTCCTCAGCCACTTTTCTAACCTCAGTCGAGACCCGCAGGGGAGCAAGACGTGGGTTGTTGGCTGTAACCTCTGCGCTCACTCGGCCGATATACCGACGCATGACGTTGTCGACAGCATTGTGTGTTGGGGCCGTCACCAATATTCTTGGCTTGTCGAAGCAGGTCTGTAGGGCCCGGATAATCTCGACGATTGTTTCCGTCTTTCCCGTCCCAGGCGGACCCCATAGACAGGTCAGGGGCGACATCAACGCGGCCTGAACTGCGGCGTTTTGGCTAGGGTTCAAGTTCTCCATCCGAGGGTACGAGGACAACACGCGCTTATCTTCAATTGTCGGGATGGGATCAATTGCCGGGACATCGCCTAAGAGAATCTGGTTTGCTACTTGGCAGCAATGCTCGAAGTTGACGGCGTAGTCGAGCACCGCATCGAACATTGTCTTCGCCGTAGTAAACGGACCGCAATACTCCAATTTCCACGGACAGAGCTCATAGAAGAAGGGGAGCGGATGGAGGCATTTGAAGCGAGCAAGCCCTTGCTCAGAGTGTATGACAAGCGCATCGATTGTGTAGGGCTTGGCGAGAGGCATGTTGGATGGTGCAGTTGCCGCGGTCAGGCGCACATGTGCCGAAGTCTCAGGGGTGCCACCGACCGAGTCGATACGAAAGACGACCTCAACGACCTGGTAGCCATCGCGATCCTCGGGCAAGAGCCGCAGCTGAAGCAAATCCTTCCTTGGCTTCGCCTGCTCGGATGCTTCACCCACGTGATCCAGAGCGATGGCGATGGCGTTGCGAACAAAATGACGAACCAGGGCAGGTCGGCCTGGAAGTAGGCGGGTGCTCTCCGGCTCAAAGCACTCGAGGAGGACGTCCACGGCAATGTCTGGTCGTCGTATGGCCAGTGACGTGAGCTCGATCAAATTGGCAAAGCTTTGAAAGGTCAAGCCGCGGACCCGCGATAGAAATGACCGCAATGGTGAGATGATCGAATCCTGTGCCTCGTTTGCTGAGAGAATATAGGCACGAAGGATGTCCGCCGATGAAGCCTCGAGCAGTGTCCGTAGGTTGTCCGAATCCTGGTCGACCGGCTCGATTGGCTCTCTTCTGCCGAAACTGATGGCTAGGAACGGCGCGACCTTGAGAAAGCCTATCATTGTTGACAGCAGTCTCTCCGGCGGCACTCGATCCAGGCCCCCGTTTCTCAGTGCACTAAGTAAGTAGTCGAAGCTCCCCAGAAGGATGTGGGTTTGGGTGTGTTGATGCAGCCAGTTGAAAACTTCCATGAACTGGGCGGCAGTCGTAAAGCTTTTGAAAGTCGTGAACTTTTGATACCGGGCGATATCGACAATGTGTGCGGGTACCGAATTCCAGTCGACACCTGCTACGCTGGGAATGGTGTAGTCTTCGAGCTTGTTGTCGAACAGAGGTAGCCTCGTCTCGGTGTCGATGTGTTCTAACCAGAGATCAAGTGTCCGCATTGACTTGACGTCTCGATTACTGATGATATAGATTTCCTGGACCCCGTTAGTACACTTGGCTCCGTCACCACAGAAGCGGTCTTGCCTACTGCAGCGGAGAGGCCATTCCGATTCACCCTCCCAACATGTCTCTGGAGACCGCTGCTGAATTTGTTGAGCGCGATGCTGACACAACAGTCAAAGTTCTGTCCGCTGTCCACCGTCACCTGCCTTTGTCGCCGCCTGTCACCCACGTTCTGGGTGTTCCGATAGGAGCTGTCATCCGACTGGGCCCTGGCAATGTAGATCCAGGTGTTGGCACGCTGTCCTTCAAAGAGTTGAAACACGCCGACGTCGCAGTACAACTGGTACGTCATCTTTGTTGGAAGCGACATCCGGCTTTGGGTCTCCGTTCCTTGCGAGTGGGGAAACGCAAACAGCCGTACGCTATCATCGACGACGCAGTCTTGTGAGGGCTCGATGATGCGAGGGACATAGATTGCGAGCGTGAGACGCTCGTCAACCCTCAGAACGAGCAGCTTCCGATGGAAGAGGCTCATGCTTTTGCTTGCTGTATCGAGAAAGGTAGCTAGCCGATCTCGCGAAGAGTCAAAGATGCGTTTCCACTGGATGCCGGGATGGTTGAGCTGAAATCGAGCTGCAGCCTCTTCGGGGAGTAAGCCAGAAGAACAGATGGCATTCCGAATCAGCGCCGGGGTCTCCCGCGAGGGCGGTAACTGCTGCAATATCCATGCTCTCTCCTCGCTCGTCAAGACATTCAAGTCGAAGAGATGAAGCAAGTCCTCGAATCGAGCGCTGTTCTTGCGACACCAACGCTGTGTCATGCAAAGCAGCTCAAATTCCGAAACGGCAACATCCTTGCGGCTCACAAGGAGCTCAACGAGGTCGAAGTCGCATCCCTCTAGTGCGCTCTTACCGTTTGACCTCTGAGCCTGCCAGATGAGCTTCTTTGCGGCCTCATGGAGCTCGTCGAGTACAAAAGGAAGACGATCGGGAGGCGGCGGCGGGGCCTTTTCTAGCCTCTGAGGTACCCGGATACGGTTTCCATCCACACACTGGGAGAACAATCGATTGAGTTCCTGGCATTGCTCTGCCATGGCTCCACAAGCTCGTGCCCAGGCGAGGTAGAGATTCTTCACGCGGCCCAAAGACGCATTAGTGTAGCGGGCAAAATACTCAATACGATCGTCGTCCGTGATAGGCTCAAACCTGATGCGCTCTTTAACACCAGGGTATTGTGCGGGCTGTGACAAAGTCGATGGAATGATTTCACTATCCCAACAAACAAAGACTATTGTGCAAATTGGAGAAAGTTAATAGACCCATATCGTTAGGTTGATGTGAGGGTAATAAGTGACACTTACATGTATCACCGTCCAGGTCACCCCCCGACATCATGTCCGCAGCAGGTCTCCGGCCCCGTGTTGGGAATACAATGCAATCGACCAAGTGAGCCAGTTCCTTTCTCTCGACGGCTCTGAATTTCTGTATGTCGCCTGGGTGCAGACACGGGTTTCTGGTTACTAAGATGTCGCATCCTTTCAAAGCGGATGGCTGTCCATCACCATCCGTGGTGATCTTGACAGCGCATTCGCCTTCCTTCAAAACACCCCAAGCATCACAAACACCGAAGAGGAGCCTCGACTTGGGGATGAGAATTCGGCATTTCTCCTCTCCCCTCTTGTTCAGCATTTTTGCGAACTCGTTTTTGACGAGGGCCTGGATCCTCGACTGGACTGATTCTAGCGACTCCATCAAGACCCGCTCGGCGAGTTGTGGCATGTTGACATAGGAAAGAAATCGGAAGGCGCATCGTGGATCTTGGGACGCGTCAGCAAGGAAGCGAAAATGCTCCTCTTGTTTCCGCTTGAATACGGCACGATCAACGCCAAGGGCGTCAAGAAGGATGATGACCTCGTCGTTGAGGTAGCCGTAAGTGTAGGGCTAAGCCGAGTGTCAGCACACGAAGAATAGGCCTGACAGGGGTCACAGAACTAGTTACTGGCCTTCGAGTACTCAACAACAGAAAAAGAGTGGTCGTCACCGCCGGAGAACTTTTTCATTGACTTTCTCAGCTTCAGTAAACACTTCTTGTCCGCTGCCATACCCGGGTCGACCGTAACGACCCCCTTGTAACCGCGGTATCGTATTTGCATGACCGATGGAGTGTAACGGCGATTTCTGAATACGATGCCAACTCTTCTCGCAAGTTCCTGTGCCAGCTGAGGAGCAATCAAGCCGCAGCCGTCGGTAAAGATGTAGTCGGTGCTCTCAATATCTGGAATATCCTCGACGCGGTCCGGCGAAATCGTCATGGCAACTTTGGCAGTGGAGAAGAGCAGACCAATTCGTTTGGCCTTCTTCGCAACCGTCTTTATCTTGGAGAAATCCCCGAGTGACTCTACCTTGCGAGAGATTACCTCCCTGGGCGCTGCATAAAGAAAACAAGTTCGCGACTTGAGCTGACTGTTGCTGTGCCCGTAGAAGTTGTAGTGGATGCCCTGAAGTACAATGCCGGCCTTGAGGAGCCTAGTGGCGTAGTCAGCACATTCTCTGGGCGTTAGTGGCTGCAGGGCTTCCGTTGAGCCCAGGACCTGCGGCCGAGGCTGGGATCGAAACTCAGCGAGGGAAACCACCAAAAATCTGTTGAGCGGATCGCCACGTATGGCTCGATTATCCTCGGTGGGCTCAAAGCTGAGCACGATCTCGTTCCTTCCCCCTGTTGTGATCAAGCTGATTGTTTTGATAAGCCGCCTCTGATCGAGTTCCTCTGCAGCAGGAAGATTTAGCACTTGGAAGTTCCATTCGCGGTCGTCCAAGCTGATGCTGTCCTGCAGTTTGACACGGGCATTTGTCAAGTTGACTTTCTTTGGCATCCCAATGGTCTTCACCGTGCTGGGAGACATTGTCTTTGAGATAAGAAGGGATGTATGGGTTTCGAGAGAGAGAAACAGGCGTGCGAGCGGTTCCGGGTAACTGCAACTCTGACCAGGAGAGAAGACTGGGGCAAGTGCGACGGGCGATGACTCGAACAGAACGATCTCGGGACAAAAACGTATTAATTAATATGAGTTGAGCTTGATCCGTGAGTGGTGAGTGATGTGTGATTTTCTTGAGGATGCATACACGCCGGGTTTATTACAAGCTCAATTGCAGCATATCAAAGTTTCCGATTGCATGCCAAAGTTTCCCCGCTTCATCTCGTTGCAGGCCTCACTTACCTAATTTAGGTAGGTCATGCTTAAGCGGGCGGGAGGCAACCTGAGGCTGAATGTGGCCTCCGATCATAAGTTGGATGTCTCTCGGCCGTTCAATGGATGAGCCTGAGGTAAAGTACATAATTAATTATTCAATACCTGACTAGAACCGCGTCGGCCTCACAGTTCAACGCACTGGAAACTATCCGTCGTTTCGACCCGAGAGTCGACAATGGACGGGCCGCCTCCCAATATTTACATCATCGGCGCCCAGTGCACCGGAAAGACCACGCTTGTCAATCATCTCCGCGCCCATTTCGCCAATCGCAACCCAGTCCCCGACGGTGGACCGCCGGCACTGATCAGCGAAGTGGCCCGCACGGTGCTAAAGGCCCATCACTTCACGGCCCGAGACGTTCGCATCCCTTCCCGCAGTCTCGTTCTGCAGCGGCTCATTCTCCAGGCACAAGCCGCAGCCGAGCGGGATGCATTGGAGAGCGGAGGACCCAGGAAGCGGTGGTTCATTTCGGACCGCTCAGGTGCTGACCCCATTGCGTACTCTCTGCGGTACGTTGGGCATGAAGCTGCTCGAGCGCTGGCCAAAACAGAAGAATGGGTGGAACTGAAGGAGAGGATGCGGCAATCAGTAGTGATAATCTGCGAGGCCGGGAAGGGGGTGGCTGGGTGGTTGAAGGATGACGGAGTGAGGCTGATGCCCGTGGACTTGGAGGAATGGGTCGGGTTTCACAGGGGGTTTTGCGAGTTCCTGGACGGAGAAGGCGTGAGGTATGAGGTCCTTACTGCAGACGTTGCTACACACGAGGAGAGGGTTGATTTCGTTTTAAAAAGATGGGAAGAGTGCTGGAGGAAGAGAACACGACCATGATAACTACCGGCCTGACGAGAAAGAGCTAGTTATTAAATAACGCGCCTTTTAAGATCACTTGTTCTATCTCTTAGATAAGATTAGTTATATCTACCTACTTAAATAGTAGAGTGAAGCTACAATCACTTTGTGTAAGGCTGTTTACTAGCTAGTTGACGCGCTGTCATTCCATCTCGAAGACCGGGAGTGGGATGATACTTGTATATTTTGGTCTAAATTTGGACCTAAATTTCGGGGTGTTGACGAGCTAGTAGCTTTCAGGTAACTACTGTGTGGCTCCGTTCATTTCTGGTGTTACAGGGATTCAAAATCTTGAACCAGCATGCCGTACCGGCGCATGGGGTTATTAGAAGCTTTCTATTGGAGCCAATCGCCTTCTTGTCCTTGTCCGTTTTTATCTATTCTTTTCTCTTATTCTTTTTCTTTAGTTTGTCACTCAGCTAGCTTGTGCCAGCTTTCATAAGCTTAGTTTGTTGGTTTCATCGTCCAGTAGGAATGAAGAGTGTGTTTTCGACAGCCACTATGGCTGTACTATCTTTCATTCAAGACGAGTTCTCTTATGCAATGTACAAAAGTCATTTCCGAACCCGGCCGTGTCTACCCGTTGTGGAAAGGGTGCAAAGGCGGGAGGTTGTTCACAGGTCCATGGTCGATGTTTCGATAAGATCACTCTGCTAATTTATGAGATATGGCGGCCCCACTGTGATAGTTTTCTCGGAGCATGTGACTGGGAAGGTAACCTCCTTGGAATGTTAAATCCGGATGCTCTATTGTATCTTTCATGAAAGGTGGGGTGTAGACGACGAGATTTAAGCATAACTCTAAAGTTAACAAGGGACTGGGAGCCCGTACGGGTTCCTGTCCGGGTTGGTGCTGCTGCACAGTGACATCACTTGCTAAGACTACTAGTTATGGTACTTGCCGCTGGCCAAGCATCCAGACTAACTAGCGGCTGTTGGTCCCAGATCCTTGGGTTTAGAAGGCTTGACCCACAATGTGGAGCAGCACCTGAAGGCCCCTCCCGCTTTCCAAAGTTTCAGGGCAAGCGTTGGGAGTTTGTTTCCTCGCTATGCGACCAGAACAGAGCAACATAAACAAGCAGACACTCTCATTCCTGCCGCTTGTCTATACATAAACTCCAACGCCCGACCTCTCATCGTCACTTTCTTGCCCCAACCATCTCAATAAAAACATGTCGCCAAGCGCCCTGCCTACCGAGAACGGTGAGATCCCAGTCGAAGTGAGCGTCGTGCCCAACCCGAACCCGTCGATCACCGGCCCATGGACCGTGGATAAGGTGCTCGAGACCATCCCGACGGGAAAGCCTGCGGAGGGGACGAGCTCGCCGGTGGGATACTTCCACATCCTCGAGCGTCTCAAGACGACAAAGCGGGAGGGCTGGCGGAGATTCGGGATCAATCGGTAACAAATAGTTCTCCGACCCTCGCTTTTGCATTCCTTGCCCCGCTGACCATTCTGCGTGCCAGCGGCGAGTCGATCTCGGATCACATGTACCGGATGTCCATGATGAGCATGCTTGCGCCGCCGTCGCTCGCCGCCAGGCTAGACCTGAACAAGTGTATGAAGATGTGCCTGATCCACGACATGGCTGAGTCACTCGTTGGCGACATTACGCCCGTCGACGACGTCCCAAAGCCCGAGAAGAGCCGGCGCGAGGCGGAGACGATGGACTACATCACCAAGCGGCTCCTGGGAAACGTGGACGACGGCAAGGTTGGGGCGGAAATCCGCGCCATCTGGCAGGAGTACGAGGATTCGAAGACGCTCGACAGCCTCTACGTTCACGACATCGACAAGATGGAGCTCCTCGTGCAGATGGTCGAGTACGAGAAGCGCGGCAAGGGAAAGCTGGACCTAGGCGAGTTTGCCTACGTCCAGACCAAAATCGTGCTGGACGAAGTCAAGACCTGGGCAGAAGAGATCATGAAGGAGCGCGAGGACTTCTGGGCGGGGCAAGCGCACGTGCACGGAGAAGCTGGTGTTGCTGGCGGCATTCCTCCCGAGAAAATGGCCAAGCAAGATGCGTATTACAGCAGGGAGTAGGCGGTTCACTCCATATTTGCTCTCTTGTCCCGCCTTTCCTTTTCGCTTTTTTTTGTTCATGTCCTTCCCGGTAGTTTTGTGGATGATGCACTTGAGCGGCAACAGTTACCATAGATTTGTGGCTTTCCGTCGGGTTTTGGGAACTTGCGTTACAGTCTTCGCCGCCATAGATTGTTTACGGCCAAGGATTAGGACGTCTGGGCTATGCATCATGGGTCGGGAATCAATACGACATTTGAGCATATCGTTCGCATAACCGCTCGTAGCGGAGTCAACGGGTTTGCGCAGTCTAAACTGTTGGAGAAAGTGACCCCGCACTCAGAGACGGGAAGCACTGGTGCGCCCAGGCTTCCCTCCAATTACTTTCCCCGAAAATAACAAACTCGGGATGGGCTGGGTCACGCCCCCATGGACACCGAGAACTTTTGTCATTTGCTATGGCAACCACGGCAGCCATCTCCGATAACTGCTACAACAAACCTACCTCGCCTCACCTCATCCAAGCATATGTGGACGACTAGGAAAAAGCATTTGAAACGTTTGTCTTCCTGATGTTACTTGGTATGTGCCTGATAAAAATGAGTGTCATCCGTACAGTATGTACTTCGTACAGAGGACTGCTGCACATATAAATGTACAGTACATAGTGTATATACCTTTGTCCAGAGTACAAACAGTGCAAGTAGTTAAAGCCTAGTTAACTTACTTGGATTCTCGAACAAGGCTATCCCAGCGCGGAGAGAGTGGGTCCCTGATCGATATCGGGCGGCATCCACTTTTGGCGTGGAGCCATTGACCGCGACTTGCAATCACGTTCCCCCAAAAGCCTGCTCTCCCTCACTTTACACCTAAGTACAGAAAGAGAACGCCGCGCAGCTTCCACTACTACCTCGACACACGGAGGACCTGAAGGGCTAAAGTGGGGCGTTGTACGAGACTGTGTCGATCTTCCGCCCATCGCCGCAACAGAAGCGGTGCCGACACTAATTTCAATTCTCGAACTGCGAGGGAAAGTATCTTGAAAGGCGGGCGGTTCGGTCCTTGGCCATCAGGCGGAGGCGAGCGGCAGTTGTAGTGGGTAAAGCTGCAGCCATCGCCGATCCGAACCGACGTTTGGCCCGACTCTGTCTGGTTGGTTGCCCTAGCAGCTCTGTTGCACCTCAACACCTTGCCCGGCACCCCCGCCCTGCGATCACGCGCCTCTCGAGCTTCGAGCCCAGTATTGAGCTTGTGAAGCACGAATTCGCAGGAAGAAGGTTGTGGAAGCGACGACACCCAGCCCACCGCAATCTCTGGTGTCTCCCGTCAACGGTCGACGGCATCCGCAGAGTTTCGAGGGTACCATCCCACTGCGCACCCCTGCGGTGACGTACACACTGCGCTGGCCTTCCGTCGGAGGCATCGGGCTTCGAAAAAGTTGAGTTGGGGCGTGGACCGCCATCCGTACTTACCATGTCGTTCGCACCGCGGTTTCAACCCAACGGGAGTTTCAACTCCAACGCTTCGACGGCGCCGGCCCAGCCGTTGCATGCCGACATCTTCCGTCCGCCCACGTCGCCTTCGGCATCGAGTTGCAACCTCGCGAAATCGACCGGTAGTGTCCTTTCCGACATATCGATGTCGACTGCCCGACATGGGGGAACGGCAAAGCGAAAGCGGACAAGTACGAGGGACTCAACACCGCTGGATTGGCATCTGAATATGGAGGGTGCATATGATGGTCGGGAAGAGAGAAGGGGAGAGTTCAGGTACACTCTGGCAGGCCAAATCAGCACCACGCCAGCAGAATCACTAGGGGTTGCAGAGAATGGCCAGTTGGAGGACAGTGTTTACTCCGACGTCGACTACCGGAGAGCGCTCGGCCCAAGGACGACGAGGGCCACCGACTCTCCACCCGGGCAAGTGGCACCCAGTGGGACGGAGGGCGCACCTAGCTCTGGAAGCTGGAGCTTGTTTAGCCTCCAGTTGATAGGGAACGTGGTCGGCAAAGTTTGGGAGTTTTGCAAAAAGGGGGCATTCAGGGGCTTTCAGGCCGGAGGCGGCCAGAAGTACAACGCAAACGGAGCAACGGTGACGGAAACAACGGGAGAGCCATGCGCCCCAGAACCGGATGCATCAGCCGAACCCGTCGAGGAGAGCTCCATGGGGGGATATGCACCCTCGTACTCCCCCGGGACCGCACAGTCAGCCGCCTCAGCCGCCTCAGCCGCGTACCACGATCTCAGCACACCCGAGTCCACACCGCTACCCGCCGCAAAACGCCGGCAGGTCAGCGCGAATAATGATGAACTCAGAAACTGGGTGGTGGTGGACGAGCCGAGCAGGCAACCGCCAAAGCAGTTTGCCGCCGAGGTGAGGGCCGCTGCTTCAAAGCCCAGCGGCCTGGTACGACCCCGAACAGGTTATTACGCCCAAACATCCGTCAGTAGCCATCGCCGCATTACCGCGCCCTCGCCAAGGTTCACGGGCGGCTCGGGAACACTCGCAAGCCGCTCGCCGCTCCGCATCTCCCATGCAGGTTCTCCCGCCCTGACTCCTCGCGAGCCAGCCAGCTTCGCCTCTACGCGCTCCTCGCCCGTCTCATGCCCAACACCAAGCCGCATCCCGGTCCCGATTCAACAGCCAGCTCCACAACAAAGCCACAACCCTAACCCCTTCGTCATCCCCGGCACAACCACGATCGATTCCGCATTCTCCACCTTCAAGAGCACCGCGTCCCGCCCGGTCTCGCGACCGGCAAGCCGCCACGCCGCCCGCTCGAGCCTGGGCACCAACACCGGCGCCGGTCTTGGTTTCCGCCAGGGCTCCCCCACCAAGCTCGGCGGCCACCGCCGCAAGCACTCGTCTGCCGCGGCGTCGGCGACATCGGCGACGACAACGACAGCGACAGCGACAGCGCGCAGCCGCCGTCAGAGCATCCTACCCCGGCGGTCATCGGATATCGAAGCCGTCAGCAGGCCGCGGCTGGACGCCGAGGCACTGCAACTGGCGCAGGAGAAACTGGCGGCGGAGCGGGACGCAGACGCGAAGGTGGACGCGTTCAACGCGAAGCTCCTGAGCATGATCCGACAGGGGAGAGAGGCGCTGGGGACCAAGGTGGAGGTGGAGATGGACTCGGAACTGGACATGGAGCTGGACATGGAGATGAATGACGGGCTGGGAACGGGAATACGTGGAGGGGGGTGGGAGGACGATGATTGATGATTGGCCAGTCTCATTTTTCTTCTCCCAAGGAATTTATTGGTGTCGCAAAATAAGGGTGTCTTCTGGAGTCTTGATTATTGTAACGTAACGCCTTCTGGTGCTGGGAGTATGAGGGATATATGCATTCGGTTCGGGTCTCGTTCGGTCTTGCAGGATATGGAGTTGGGATGGGAAATTTTTTTTTTTTAAGAGAGGGGGGGGGGGGGGGGGGGG
>NW_027192571.1:212970-379142 GCF_042370625.1 Thermothelomyces heterothallicus | reverse complement strand
TATGCATGTATTTGAAACGTCTATGGTGAACATGTTTAGGATTTTTTTTTATTTTTTTTATTTTCTTATTTTTTTTTTTTTTTTGGGTCAACAAGATTACCGACCAAGACGCACCGGTCCTCTAACGCGGTGACCTGGCTGTCCAGCCACCCGTTCCTCATTGGATTGGCATCCCTCCTAGCATCTTTTTTTTTTTAATGTTCTAGAACCCACTCCCACCTTTTCAACCCACCGAATTCACTCGTACGCCTTCATCAGCAGGTTGCCCTCGACGGCGTTGGCAATCAGCTCGCCGTCGGGCCCGCCGAGGTGGGTCGAGTGCGCCCACGGCTTCGCCGCGATCTCGCGGCGGACGATGCCGGCGAAGCAGGCCTCCCAGCCGCCGCGGGGGAAGGCCCGGTGGACGTCGTCGCGCGTGGCCGCGTGCACGGCGTACGCGCGCGCGCCCACGTTGTCGTACACGGTCGCCAGCTGCAGCACCTGGCCCAGCAGCGTGATGGTGCCCGCCCGCAGGCCGACGCTGCCCAGCGCCAGGTCCTGGTGCCGGATGATGGCCTCGCACACGGCTTCGGCCTGGGCCTGGGGAGCGGGCGAGGGCGCGGGCGCGGGCGCAACGGCCTGGGAGGTGGTGCTGCTGGGCGGAGGGGAGGTGAGCAGGTTGAGCGCCGTGATGGCGCCGTGGAACTCGAACGAGAGGCGAGTCGACGTCGAGAAGGCCGGGGCGGTGCCGATGTCGTGCAGCAGGCAGGCCAGGGCCAGGGTGGAAGGGGAGAGCGCCTTGGCGTGGGAAGGGAACTGCTGGCGGAGAATGGCGGTTGCTGCAATTAAGGGAGGGTTTGTTTTCAACTGCTGTCAGTCGGGTGCCCCGTGATTATATGATTAATTATAGCTGGCTGCTGCTGCAGGAAGGGTAAGGAGAGGAGGGGGGGCGGGGGAGGCCCAAAAGAGGCTGGATATGTGTGCATATTAACAGTTAATTACCCCAGTAAAACACCCGCATAGAGTGGTTGTAGGTCTGCAGGGGGAGTTGTTCCTTGGCGTACTCCTGAACCCTGGCTACGAGGGGCTGATCGGATGGGAAGTGAATGTCCTTGACCAGCACCGGCGCGGGCTCGTGGAGGTATGGCTTGCCCTGGAAAATGGCGTCGGCGTCGAGCGGAACCGGCGTCCAGCCGTGTTCGGCAATGGGGTCGTCGATGTTCGGGGTCATGGTTACAGTCACTTGGCTGGCGCCTGGCGTTTTGGGGTTTGCGGTTTGATTATTTGGCAGGCAGGGAGACTCGGAATGCGCGGCGATGATGCGGACGATTGTGATCCAGCTGAAGAAGAAATACATCAATTTCAGGCCTTTAATATAGCTCATCGTTCCTGACTCGCAGAGAATCCATTTCGAACCATCCCACGGACGGTTCCTTGAATGACACATCACGTTCGTCATGTCGGTTACGCTTACTAAGACGTTAAGCAATACAAACATATCGTTGGTTGTGTGGTGTTACGATAGTCATGACTGCAGATATCAAGAAAAAAATAATTGCTGTTGTACCCGCCGGACATAATTAACGGCCCTCCTGACGGGTGTAGCGCCGAAGACCTTGAAAGAGCTCTTTTCTGTTGTTGCGATAGTCGCCACTGCTACGAGGAAAGCTGCCGGTGACCAGATCCATACATGCGGCAAACGAGGGGTCAATCAGCTGAACGGGGCACAGAGCCAGAAGTTCGTTAAGCAGGCACACTAGCAATCCTGGGAAACCTTCGGTAGCTCGTAAAGTATAATTTACATACCAAATTAACAACGCATCCCATAGACGGAAGGAAGAGTTTGACAGTTATGTAAGTTCCATTTCCTTGCTACAACGACCGCATGCATTAAGGTAGGGGGGTGTCAGAAGCTATAGAGCTTCTGAGAGTATTAGCCACATACATGCCACAGCTATATAAGGCTGTTCAACGTATTGGCCAGTTCCTTTGTCTATAAATATCAGTCGTTTTGTCTCCTTTATAGATAGTTTAACAAGGCACTCTTTCCTTTATATAGCCACCTACTATAGATACTACTTTCAATGCTCCTAGAAGCTCATCATTACGTTCGGCAGTTATAAGCCTAGCGCCTTAACTACTCCTCTATTAACGTATCTTTAATATTAGTAGTAGCTTCTTCTATTATAAACTCTTTTACCCTACTTCTATACGTATTTGACAATATATCTATCTACTATATCCGAGATCCTAGTCAAGACTTCTATATACCTTACTAAGCCTAGTTCTTAGAACTTATAGTATATCAAACTATAGTTATAGGCTAAATTTGCTAATATATAGGGATTTATCAACCCTAATAGCGACTATAAGCTAGATCTAGAAGTTCTAGAGTGCCTAACCTATAAGTAAGCTAGGAATAATCTTATCTAGGTATTATAGGAGTAACTCTAAGGAGGAGGATTATTACCCTTAATATCTAGCAATCTATCACAGGCCTAGGCTCCACCTAGGCTAATCAATAATAGGCTATACCCGGTTTCGGACTAGACCTATATACGTTCGTAGGGCGTTCGTAGGGCACGCGCTTAGGACCCGGTTAGGCTCCAACCTGACACCTAACCGGACCCTAACCAGAGTATACACGTACCCCCTATATTAGGAAACGGAACCCCTTTCGGCACCTATACTTACTTTCTCCTCTTTCTTCTCTTAAGGTAGTTAAATAAAATATTATATACTTATCTATAGTTACTATAAGGCTAGTATATTATATTTTAACTACCTTCTTTTTAATAGTAACCCTCCTAAGCGAACGACTAGTAACTTAGTTATAGTAGAATCTAGGATATATATGTCTTTAAGCCTAGCAGAGTTATAAGAACTCGTCTACTCCCTCTAAGCGGTAGTAGTATAGTAGAATACTATAATCGACTCCTTCTAGGCGTCCTAGACTTAACCTATACTAACCCCTAACTTAGTTAGGATGTCCCTAGAGAGATAATAGCCTTAAAGGAAACGCCTCTTAACTAGGGAACCTTTTGACAGTAAGAAGGAACTTTTTATAGTATAGAAAAGTATAATAGAATATATCCTTATAGTAGATAAAGACTTTATTAGCTCTAACTATAACTAGTAGGTTTTTATCTAGGGAAACCTAATATAATAGGTTTAGACCTAGGTTATAGTATATTATAAATCTATAGGCCCGAAGATTAGATATAACCTAGCTTAGTTTCTCTAATACTTTAAGAGTATCTTTTCTAACCCTTATAAGAAGATAATAGCCCTATTAGAGCTTAAGTTCTTATAATAGAGAGATAATAAGCCGTTCTCTACCTTTATTATCTAGTTTAAGGTAAAACTCTCGAAGGTAGGTGGTCTCCTTTAGAATGACGAGATATGCCTAATTAAACTATAATAATACCTCTCTCCGAGACTTAAGTATATAGCTATTAGATAGGGAATTCCCTAGGACAATTATATAGTAGTAATAGAGAGATACCGTGAAATTACGATAGACCTTAAGGCTCTCTACTTAGATAATAGACACTAGTAGATATAAAGATAATAGGTAACCTCCGAGCTATAGAGAGAGAAGGATATTAATAGGGATATACCAATAACGGGTATCAACTTAACACGAACTAACCTATAGAAGAAGAGTCATAGCAAGGACTAGCTAAAGGGATATAGAGGAGACGCCTCGAGGGCGAAATAGGTTAGCTAGGAGGTATATATAGTATAATAGGTAGCTAGAGTATATATCTAGTATAGATAGAAGGGTCACTTTATTACTAAGTATAAATACGCTCCTACTAGAAGACTAATATAGTAGAACTAGCTAAGGGCTAATATTTATACCTTAGAGGCTAAGGAAGAGAGAAAGGATAGCGATTAGTCTAATAAGGAAGATAGGAAATAGGGAAAAGAATAGCCCCTAAGCAAAGTCTCGTAAGGGGGCTAGAAGACTATAACTACTAGGAAAGCAAGTTTATAGAGATTAGTAGGAGAATAGATAGACCCCCTTTTCTTATTTTAGTCTTTCTTAACTCTACTAGCTTTATAAATGCTTAAATAGATAGTAGATATTCTAGCTATAGTATTATTAGTAAAAGGATATATTAGAAGCTTAGACTTAAGTAAATTGGTTTACTAACCCCTTATACCTTTAGTATTATAATAGGGGTATATCCTAATTAGAAGATTACCTAAATAGTCTATATTATAATAGATATCGATAGATAGGAGAGTTAGGCTATATTCTATATAGTCTTTAGACTAGTATAAGATATTATATTAGGCCTTCTATAGATAGAATATTAGAAGGTCAAACTAGATATAAGTACTAGCGTCCTAGAGATTAGGGTATAACTAGGATTATTTGTCTAGGAAGTCTCCTTATAGACTAAAAAGATAGGAATCTCCTAAATTATAGGCACGGTTTTTGTAGGTTTAGTTCGGAGAGCATAGAAAAGGAAGACTTTCGATACCTTCCTAGTCATAAGTATCTAGGAAATGATAACTATCTTAGAATCGAGGTATAAACTCGACAGGGGTATAAGAGAAAAGGGGAGTAGCCGCTTAGAACTAGAGGCAACTCTACTAGAGGAGCTTCGTAACTTTACTAACCTCTTTGACAAGGAGAAGGCTAGTAGGTTACCTCCTTACTATAGCGTTACTAACCACTATATCAAGTTAAAAGAAGGTCCTGATAGGAAGATTCCCGAACTCCCTTAGAGGCCCCTCTATAATATGCTATAAGATTACCTATTAGAGGTCCAGAAACAGGTTATTAACCTATTAGATAAGGGATAGATTCGGGCGAGTTCCTCTTTAGCCGTTACTCCTATCCTTTTAGTAAAGAAGGTAGATAGGGGATAGAGATTCTATATAGACTACTAGGCCCTAAATAAGATTATAAAGTAGGATTAATACCTACTTCTATTAATCAAGGAGACTCTCTGCTCCTTAGCTAGGGCTTAGTAGTTTACAAAGCTCGATATTAAGGTAGCCTTCTACCGTATCTAGATTGTAGAGGGAGATAAGTATTTAATAATATTTCGAATCTAGTTTAGACTCTTTAAGTAGCTAGTCTACCCCTTTAGATTAATAGGTATACCTATAACTTTCTAGCGATATATTAATAATGCCCTTAGCCTAACACTTAGAGACTTTATAATAGTATACCTTAATAATATCTTAATATATATAGTAGGTAGTAGAAAGGACTATATAAAATAAGTTAGGGAAGTTCTCTAGAGATTATAAGTAATAGGGTTAACTCTTAACCTTAAGAAATATACGTTTGCTATAAAAGAAGTCAAATACCTTAGCTATATTATTAAGGCTAGTGCCTAAGTCCGTCCTAACCCTGAGAAGCTTATTACTATCCGTGATTAGGAGGTACCACGGAAAGTTCAAGGAGTATAGAGTTTCTTAGGGTTTGCTAACTTCTACCACGACTTTATCCCTAACTTCTCCGAGATAACCGCCCCCCTAATATAGTTAACCTATAAGAATACCCCGTTTTGGTAGGGAAAAGAGGAACAAGAGGCCTTCGAAGCCCTTAAGACGGCCTTTATCTTAGAGCTAATCCTAGTATAATAGGACCCCGAGAGGGAGATAGTTCTCGAGGTAGACTATTCTAGGACGGCCCTTGGTAGATACCTTTCTTAATAGGGAGAAGATAGGGTTCTATATCCTATAGCCTATTATTCTACGAAGTTAACCCTAGCTAAAAGGAATTATACGATCTATAACAAGGAATTACTTATAATTATCTCCTACTTAAAGGCTTAGTCGGCAGAGCTTCGTAATGTCGTAGCCCCTTTCTAAATCCTAACTAATTATAAGAACCTCGAATATTTTACCTAGCCTTATCTAATTAGTAAACGATAAGCTCGATAGGCTAAGATACTCTCTTACTTTAACTTTAAGCTCTAATATTATCCTAGATTATAGGTATCTTGTCCTAACGCCCTGTCCTATCGTAAATAAGACTTCCCTAAAGACTTATAATATATTATATAACTTCTTCCTATTATCTAGCTAGATACCTCTACTATCTTAGAGTCATTAGAAGTATCTAACCTACCTAAGAGGAGTAGTATTTTTATAGATAATTTACTTATGGCCCTTTAGGATAAGGGAGTCCTTAAGGACAAATACTATATATACTGACTCTAGGCTATCTAAGAGGGGGCCTAGAAATTCCCTAGGGAGGTAAATACGATATAAACCTAGATTATAGACTATTCTCTAAGTATATAAGGCGCTCTTCAATTTCAAGGGAGACTTTAGCTCCCTATATAGGAACCCCTTATTATTACTATCCTCTAATATATTTATAACTCTCCTATATTAGGTTACCTAGGGAGGAATAGGTTATTTAAGATACTTTAATAGGACTATTATTAGGACCTTATATCTTCTAATACAAAGCGGTTTACAAGGAATTATTATATATATTAGAGGGCTAAGGTATTATAATAACTATAATAAAGACTCCTCTAACCCCTATCTATTACCGATCGCTTCTAGAAGCAGATTTCTATTAACTTTATAGTTAACCTCCTAGCGTAAGAGAAGAACTTACCCTATTACCTTATAGTGATCACCAATCGGCTGTCGAAATACATCTAACTTAAGGCTATATCTTCGATAGGGGCCGAAGCGTATACGCTCTAGTTCTAGGATATATAGTAGCGGTTTTATAGGTTTCTAATATAGATTATTACTAACTACGGCTCGGACTAGCTTAACCAATTCTAGACTTCTCTCTATAAGATCGTCGGGATCGAATAGTTATTATTAATAGCCTATTACCCCTAAATAGATGGAGGTATAGAATGTATAAACTAGGAGGTATAGACTATCCTATAGACTATCATTTCCTTTGCCTAGTATGACTAGCCCAAACATCTTCCGGTATACTAGCTTGTAATTAATAACTATAACTTAACGGTAACCGGAACAAGTATAAGTTACCTCCTCTATAGCTATAATATAAGTCTTATCTAGTTTGCTAACCTCCTAGATACTCCTATATTAACCCTATAGGGGAGGGCTATTAACTTCCTACACTACCTAAAAGAAGGCGTAGAGTAGACCTAGGCTACTATCGTATATATATAGTAGCGCTAGCAAGAGAACGCTAATCGATCTCGATATCTGGCTAAAAGGTTTAAGGTAGGGGATAAAGTATAGCTATCCTTATATAATATTAAAACTAACTACCTAAGCCGGAAACTTGACTAGGTTAACGCTAAATATAGGGTAGTAGTAGTACCAATACCGCTAACTATTACTTTAGATATTCCCTAGGGCCTATACCCTACCTTCTACGTTAACCTAGTTAAGCGTACTATATCTAACCTGCTCCCGTTATAATATATATTAGATACCTACCCTAGCCTAATATTAGAACTCTTATAAGATAGACTACTATAAGAAGAATACGAGGTAGAAGCGATCCTTATAGCTAGGAACGTAAGGAGGAGAGGGAACCGCTATAATATACTAGTAAAGTAGAAAGGATATAATACCCTAACTTAGGAACCACTAGAAAACTTAGAGAATACCAAGGCGCTTAATGCTTTCGAATAGGAATAGGGGGATATATATCTAAATAACGGGCCGGTTATAAAGAGAAAATGTAGAAGAATATATAAGCGAATAATCTAAAATTTCCGTATATATAGGCAAACCTAGGGCAGATAGGCAATAGCCACGTTACAGACATACTAACCAAGCTAACTATAAAACAAATATATATAATAATAACTCGCTATATACTCACTCCTTATCCTCCCCTAAATACTTAACCTCCTCCTTCTCCTCTACTATATCTTTAGGAGCTATAAAGGTAGGCTCCTTATAGTTATAGACCAGGTACAGTATATACTCGGTCAGAGAGCTAGAACGTCAGGCATAGGTATAGTTAAAGTCAATAGGGACAGGTACAGGGTACGCGGTAGCAGCGTAGTAGGCCTAGGATATAGGCAAAGGTATACCTAAGATATAGGTAACAAAGGTAGCGTTAGTATCGACTAAAGTCAATATATTCTTATTTATATATTATATCTAGTATAATATATTGTCATTTTACGCCATAGCGTAATATATAAGCTACCTAGTAGCTTATAGGGCAAGGGCGGGGTCGGAAGCAATAGGGAGGGCATTACCATAGTAAGAGGGGGTATAGGGGAGTGTAACTATAGCACGGTCGTCATTATAGTAATAGGAGTTAACGGCCTAAGCAGGGGAGAAGGCAAGCTAGGCAGGGGAATAGTTAGCCTATATAGCCTCTATAATTATAGTAAAGGAACGTACTAGGGCAATAAATATAGGTATAAAGACTACCTTATATATACTATAGTTTATAGTCTTTAGCCAAGGGGGAGTCTCTAGGGCTATACCCTTATTATAATAGTATATAATCTTATAGATACCTATATATAAACACAGATTATTTACCTATAATTATAGGTCCTAAACGTAAGGATTATAGGCAGAACGGTATATTATATAGGATATACTATAACCAGGGATATATATAACATTATTACTACTTAAAATATAGTAAATATAATTAAGACAATACTATATCTTCTTAGGTAGGAGTTTAAACTCCTTATTAGAGGAGTCACCCTCGATAGTAAACCTACTAAGGGAAATGTTTTAGTTCTTACGTTAAAAGTAGGCGGTCAATAGGGACCTAGTATATATATATAGTAGCTACGGTTAGGAAAACAAAAGGGAAAACTTACATTACAATCTTTATTCTCGTCGCTACCGGGATAGTAGCCACTACTACTACCACCAAGCAAGCCGACTACGGCAAACATTCTAAATAAAAAAAAAAAATCTTAGAGACACGATATAGGTATAAGTAACAGGATAATACATAGGTAGGCATAGGCAGAGGGGGAATTCGTAGGTTATAAAAAGAGAGGAAGTAGGAGTCGGAGGGAGGGAGAGGAGGAATTTATATACTATAACGAACCCAACTTAGACTTCTTCTAAAAGGGTTCAGACGAAGGTAAGTGACGCGGGACAAGTGTACAGGTCGTCTAAGGGATTCGGTGAAGCCAAAGGGTTTATAATAACAGAGTTATCTCTCACAGTAGTACGATACTTGTTAGGAGTACTATAATTATAAGTTGCTATCACTAGTAAACTCTAGAGTCTACTAGAACGAGTGACTAGCTATCTAATATACTTGTCTAGTTCCCTTGTTCCTAGGTGTCCCCCCCTTAGGTTCCGATTGTATGATCGCTACTACGATCCTTCGATTATTGTTCGGGTGCTTGCCTTGATCGAAGTACGATCATTACGATCACTTTCTGATTGGTCCTTAGTTCTTATAGTTCCTGATTGGTTCCATATGCCTTGTCGGGTCGCCTTATATGGCCATATCGTAATACGATGCCCCTCCCCTAGGTCTTTCGTCCTCGAAAGACTTAGGTCTATTTTATATAATGCTAATACCCCCCCTTGCTTGTATATAGTCGTGTTCCTTAGTCCCCCTCCTCTCCTTCTTCTATAATGTCGCCAAGATAACTAATCGTATAAGAAAGAAGTCGAAGTCTAAGCCTGCTACGTCGACTCTTTATGCTAACCATCTCCTAGCCGCGATTCTTTCCTTAGATAATCTTTTGACGATATATCCTTATACGCTATACGAGTCTAAAGGCCTTAGTTTGTACAAGGTTTTGAAAAGCGATTCTTCTTAATATATAGAGTACGTTTGTAATAAGCGTTCGAATTATAACGTTCTTAGCGTTTCTCCTACTTAGCTTCGGTCTATTATGGCTTAGCATCAAAAACTTGAAGATAAGCTTATAGCTGCTAAGGAGCGGGTCCTTTGTCTTTAGAAATAGAAACGAATGTAGTTTAAGAAGATGATAAGGGCTATTACTTAGGGTATCGATAGTATAGAGGAGTTAGAGCGAGTAGAACGTAAGAAGGCCAAAGTGGTGGCGGTAGTAAAGGCTTCTAGGGTTACTATGTCTTCTTTAACCCTATCTCGCTTGTCTACCGATTTCGGATAGCTTTAGGATTCTATATATCCTAAAGTTCCTTTAGATCTATCCTTACTAGCCGATTTTAGGTTAGTTTCGGGTCCGTCGCTTTTAGTTAGTTAGGGTTCCTCTAGTAGAACTACTAAAGTTTCTTAGGGTAATTTAGGTTCTTAACTAGTTCCTATAAGTTGTCTTCTAGTCTAAAATTAAGCCATTTAACTAGATACTATAGTTCCCTATTAATAATATATAAATCTAGAATTTCTTTAACGTCCTATTCTTCCTTCTTATCTTCCGCTTCGATATTCGTGGCGATTTTAACGTTCTTTAGCGCTAGTTCTAAAAGTAAAATGTGAAAAACATCTGTCTGTAATTATATAGATAACGGTAACGATAGTCGGTAGTTAGATGTCAAAATTCGTTCTTTGATAACGAAAGGTCTAACCTTTTTAAAGTCTAGCTTTATACTTAGTCATTTGGTTCGTAAGTTTTATACGATTAGGTAGACTTTGTCTCCCCTCTCTAGGTAAGGTCCCTCGAGCCTGTATTTGTTATAGTGGTTCTTTATTCTAGTTTTAACAAACTCGAGTTCCTTTTTAAGTTTCTTATATAGTATATATATCTATTCTACTTTGACTGCCGCTCTTGGCACTGTAACCTCTAGTCCTTACCTTAAGTCTGCTTCGTATCCGTAGTTTGCAAAGAATGGTATAACTTTGGTTGTTTCTGTTAGCGTCGTGTTATAGGCGAGTTATACTATTAGTAATAGTATAACCTAGTCGTCTTATTAGTAGTTGATGTAAGAGCGGAGGTATTGCTTAATAACCTAGTTTAGTCGCTCCGTTTATCTGTCGGTTTGTAGGTAATATGCCGTCGATAGCTTGCTATTAACGCCTAATCGTTATATTAACGCTTGCCAGAACTTCGATACGAACTTAGTATCTCTATTGGTAATCCATTCTTGTAGCTAAGTATATACTAATATAACTTGCCGATAGATTATATCTACTAGCTATTTAGCTATCTAGGACTCCTTGTAGGGAAAGAAGTATACCTATTTAGTCAGGCGATCTACTATAATAAGAATACTATTATAGATTACTCCTATAGCCGTGTCCTTAGATTCTAGCAGCTTCGTAATAAAGTCTATCGTAACTAAACTCTATAGTTTGTTAGCTATTAGTAGTGGCTAAAGTAGCCTATACAGCTTGTATCGTGCTATCTTGCTTTGATTATAGATATTATAGCTCTATACAACTTCCTTAACTCGTGCCGTTAGCTATAGGAAGTCGTAGTGTTTCTTGACTTGTGCGATAGTCTTCGTAACTCCTTTATATCCTCCGAGTTTCGACTTATAAAGTTCTTAAATCATCTATAGCTATTAGTCTTTATTATAGATATATACTTTGCCTTGGTACCAGAGTTTCCTATCTTTTTCTTCTACTCCGTTAGGTACCACTAGTCCGGGTACTGCTTAATACTATGCCTCGTTAATCCTTTCTTCTCGAAAGATTACATAGTATTCTAGGAACGAATCGAGTAGATTATCTTCTATAGGTATCTACATTTCGTAATGTAGCGTTCCATCTATTCGTTCCTTAAACAACGGTAGCGTTATTTCTGTTCGTCCTTCCATATGATCCGTTTATCGGCTTAAAGCGTCTGCTTGTACGTTCTCTTTGCCTTTCTTGTAGCAGATCTTAAAGTTAAATTCCGCGAGGAATTCTGCCTATCGTATTTGTCGTCTATTAAGCTCTTTCATCGTCGTGAAGTACCATAAATTCTTGTAATCCATATATACTTATACTAGTTTGATCGTGCTACTAAGGTATAGTCACTATTCCTTAAAAGCTTTGACAATTATAAGTAGTTCCTTATCGTAGATTAGATAGTTAAGACGTAGTCCGTCAAGCTTCTTTGAAAAGAAGGCTATAGGATATAGCTTCCCTTACTTATCTTGTTATCCTAATTGTCCTCCGATGGTATAGTCTGAAGCGTCCGTTTCCACCTTGAATAGCTTCTTAGGGTCTAGTAGTACTAGTACTAGATCCTTGGTAATAGCGTCGCGAATCTACGTAAATGCTTACTCGTGTTACTCTTCCTATTAGAACTTAGCGTTCTTCTTGGTAAGCTTGTATAATAGTCGTACAATCGCTCTAAAGTTCCTAATAAACATCCGGTAGAAGTTTATAAACCTGATGAAACTTCGTACTTCTGTGACTAACGTTAGTCATAGCTAATTCTTGATAACTTTAACCTTTAAAGGTTCTATCCGAATTTGTCCTAGGGATATCTTGTATCCTAAAAATACCGTCTTCCTAACGTGGAATTCGCTCTTTTCCTTATTAACTAATAGCTTATATATATATAATATATCTAGTACTACTCTTATATACTTCCGGTGTTTGTCTATTGTCTTAGAGAAGATAAGTATATTATTAAGATAATATACTATAAATTTGTCGAGAAAGGGGCAGATAGCTTAATCAATCAGGGCTTAGAACGTTATTAGCGCGTTTATAAGTCTGAATAGTATGACGAGGTACTTGTAGTAGCTATAGGGTATCCTAAAGGCCGTTTTCCACTCATCGCCTTCTTTGATCTATATATAGTTATAGGCTAATGGTAAGTCAAGATATATAAAATATTAGGCTCCTACTAACTGATCTTAGAGCTATAAGATTAGCGGTAATAGGTATCGATTCTTCACGGTCTATTCGTTAAGTTACTGATAGTCGATATATAACCATAGCTTTCCATCTTTCTTAGGTATAAATAGGATTAGGTAGCCTATTGGTGATATCGATAGGCAGATATATCCTCTTCGAAGGTTCTCCTCTAAATATCGCTTGAGTTCTTCGTTCTACGTCTAGCTCGTATAGTAAATTTTAAAGAACTTTAGTTATACTCCTTCCTTAAGCTTAATCTCGTAATCCTATAGGCCGTGTTCTAGTAATCCTTCTAGATGCTTTAGTTCGAATGCTAGGTATCCCTCGTACTCCCTTGGTACTTCCCTAGTCTTGTCTTGTCTCTCGGTTTTCTAATAGTATATAAACTTGGTTCTGTCTATAGCGATACCAGCGATTTCTCCTAGTTTAACCTACTACTCTAGTTATAGTGTTCTACATTCATTAATGGAGAGAATAGCTATCGGCGGTTTAGCTTGTTCCTCCTATCGTAACGTTAATATCATTATGCCGCTTCTTCTAGAGTCTGTAGTAGTCTGTCTGCTACTGCCTATCTCTTATAGTAGATCCGTAGGATATACCTTCCCTTGAGCATCGTCTATTCGCGATCCTTATACGCTCCTTATCTCGATAGTTGAATATGACTCCGTTCGGGGTTATAGGTGGCTACTATTCTTCTAGCTAATGTCTAGGTCGTAGTCTTTGTGCTATGGTAGTCCTAGTATCATGTCTTTGTCGTCGCCTATATCTATAATACTAAATACGATTACTATAGTCTTCCCTACTATAGTGATGTCGATCGGTTTAGTCTCCCTATATACCTATTATATTGGGAATGGCCCTTTGACTATACCATGCCTCTATTTCATTCTCTAGGGTATCTGTAGCTGATTTACAAGCGTTGGCGAAATCAGGTTTATCTCTGCTTTACTATCTACTAGTACAAGCATTTTATACTACTTCTATTATGCCGTTATCTATAGTCGCTTATCTTGCTATCGTCATCTAAAGATTACGGCGATTTCCTATATTTCTACTAGGAGGTCTCGATATAGTGGTCTCTTACGCTAGTTCCTCCTATATTACGCTACTACTTGCCGCTATATAGGCGTTAACGGTTTTCGGGCCCCTTGAAGGGCCCTAACCTATTTCCTAGGTTAGTGTTAATCTCTTCGATTATTTAGCTAATAGCAGCTTTGTCAATCGTACTTATTTCCGCGAGCTATTAAGTACTTATAGCTTCCTACTATTAGGTTCGTTCTACTTTCTATTATATACGCTATAGCTTTATCTAAAGCTCCCAAATTCGCAATTTCTTTTCGTCCTTGTAATAAAGACAATCGTTGCTCTAGTATAAGTTGTTACGATTTAACCGTATAAGGCGACCTAACAAGGTATATAGAACCAATTAGGAACTATAAGACCTAAGGACCAATTAGAAAGTGATTATAGTGATCGTACTTCGATCAAGGCGAGCACCCGAACAATGATCGAAGGATCGTAGCAGCGATTACATGATCGGAATCTAAGGGGGGAACACTTAGGAATAAGGGAACTAGACAAGTATATTAGATAGCTAGTCACTCGTTCTAGTGGACTCTAGGAGTTTACTAGTAATAGCAACTTATATCATAGTACTCCTAATAGCATCGTACTACTATAAAGAGACAACTCTGTTGTTATAAACTCTTTAGCTTTACCAAATCCCTTAGACGACTTGTATACTTGTCCTATATTACTTACCTTTGTCTGAACCCTTTTAGAAGAAGTCTAAGTTAGGTTCGTTATATAAGTCCTATATATCTCGTCCTATTCTATAGTGCCTAGGCTAGGCTTGTCTTAGAACTACCGTAATGCCTTCTAGACTCTAGGTTTCGATCTTCTAGAGTAATTTAGCCGCTCTGCTTCTATTACGGAAATATATATACAGATGCCGCCTAGGCCACCGGCACAGATAGGCTAATCAAGCCGAAAGGATAGGAAGAACCAATTATAACGTAAGGAGCACTATAAGCCCCACCGTACACTGGTTTACGATCACCAAGATCAGCGTAAAGTCACTAATCACGATAAGCGGCTCACCAGGATCACTAACCAAGGACTAATCAAGGTGATCCGGGAAGGTTATATATATATATATAGATAGTCACTCGTTCTAGTAGACTCTAGAGTTCACTAGTAATAGTAACTCTCCTTTATAATTATAGTACCCCTAATAGCATCACACTACTATAAGAGATAACTCTATTATTATAAACCCTTTAGCTTCACCAAATCCCTTAGACAACCTATATACTCGTCCCATACCACTTACCTTCGTCTAAACCCTTTTAGAAGAAGTCTAAGTTAGGTTCGTCACACATTACTATCACTCCCTTTGTTCTATTATGGTTTAGAACGGAGGTAACTTCGACCTCGACATCGATATAGCTACTAACGTTACGGCTGAACAGCTACTTGCCTAGCTTAGTCAACTCTAGCAGCGAATCTAGGAGTTAGACTAGAGAGACAAGGCTACTTAAGCTCGAATCAAGGAACTCGAGAATAGCGAAAAGCACTCGTAGAAACTAGTCAACAAGGCCTACGCCAAAATCAAGGCGCTCGAGACTACCAAAGCAAGCCGTATCAAGATCGAACCACCTAGTAAATATAGAGGAACCAAGGAGGATCTTATAAGGTTTTTGACAAACCTCCGATCTTACTTCCGGCTTAATGACGACAAGTTTCCAGACGATAAAGCTAAAGTCCTCTATATAGCTACGAGACTAGAGGGTAAGGTACTTAGATGGTTTAAACCTATATAGAACGACTACCTTATTAAGGAAGACAAGGATGACTAAGACGCCTTTATATAGGTAGTCTTCCGATCCTACGACCGTTTCGAAGAAGAGCTTTGGAAGGTCTTTGGTGATAAAGACGAGAAGATTTACGCGTAAGAAAGGCTCGCTAATCTCCGATAGACCAAGTTAGTAGCCTCCTATACCGTATAGTTTAGACAGGACATACTCAAGTCTTAGCTTAATAACAAGGCGTTAATATAACTATTTTATAATAACTTAAAGGAAAAGGTTAAAGACAAGCTATATAAGTACGACCGGCCTGAAATACTAGACAAATATATTATATAGGCCATTAGAATCGATAATCGGCTCTATATACGGGAATAGTAGAAACGAGGTCAAATAAATGGAACTATAATTAAGGCTAATAATAAGAAAAAGCAAGCATACGTTAGTACCTTATATAGGACGTATCCTAGAGCTATAGATATAGATATAGCATAGAAGTAGGATAAGAAGAAGATAGCTAAAGACAAGTCTAATGCTATCTACTATAACTATAGAAAGAAAGGACACTATAAGCGAGAATATCAAAGCCCGAAGAAAGATTAGAAACCAATCCTAGGAAAGGAAACTACGGTCATCAATAAAACCAAAGACATCGTCAAAGTAGCAGTCACGAGCTACAAAGACAGGGATAGTAATATAGATAGTCTCAAATATAATAACAATAGCAAAGACAAACAGACGCCGTACTCCGAACTAGTTACTATAGACCCTAAGATAGGCATTGCCAAATAGGATATAGCAGGGGAGTATATACTACCAATTTCGATTCTCCTAGCCTTAAGGCAGTAGGGTTTTATGGTTATATAGAGACAGGATAGATCGTAGACAACCGACACCTAAGGAGTTAACCAACCTAGACTAAACATCTTATTCCTTTAGGAACGGATCAAATAGTACTATAATGAAGTCTTCTGGCTCAATATAGAGTTACGCGAACGAGATGGACGCCTGACTCGACTTACCTAGTAGAGCGACAAGATGAGGGACGAAATAAGGGAACTCTAACGTATCGTAGAAACTATCAAAGGGGAATAGCCTATGACGTACGATAGACTTGATAGTTATATCGCGTACTTTGACGATTAGTAACTTAGCTATGATATATAGAACCTAGAGTACTAGTTTATATATATAAACCGTAGAAAAGATAAATATATATAGGAAAGCTACTAGAATAAACATTCCTACCTTAGCATTAGGGTACCTACGGTTTATATATAATAGGAAGGATTTGGAAAAGAATTCTAATATCTTCTAGGCAACACTATACAACTATACCCTTAATATAAGGTATATATATAAGTGCCCTAGTTCTAATATATAGTATACAAATACCAATACCACTTCTATAACAAATTCGAAAACAATCACTAGCTAACTCGACAGGAAAATAGGGACGGAAGTTTACGCCCTATAGAATAGGTCTACGACGCAGGAAATAGAGCGGCCGAATTACTCTAGAAGATCGAAACCCAGAGTCTAGAAGGCATCACGGTAGTTCTAAGACAAGCCTAGCCTAGGTACTACGGAATAGGACGAGACATATAGAACTTATACTAGAGTAACGATTGTCTCTATTACACGGACGAAAAGAAATCGCGAATTCGGGAGCTTTAGATAAAGCTATAGACTATACGACAAAAAGCAGAACGGACCTAATGGTAGGAAGCTATAAGCACTTAATGGCTTATAGAAATGAGAACGATCGACGAAGCCGCTATTAGCCAAACAATCGAAGAGGTTAGTACCGACCTAGGAAATAGGTCAGGGCCCTTTAAGGGGCCTAAAAACCATTAATGCCTATATAGTGGCGAGTGGTAGCGTAGTATAGGAGGAACTAGCGTAAGAGACCACTATATTAAGACCTCCTAGTAGAAATATAGGAAATCGCTATAATCTTTGGATAATAATAATAAGATAAGTAACTATAGATAACGGTATAATGGAAGTAGTACGAAATGCTTATACTAGTAGATAGTAGAGTAGAGATGAACCTGATTTTGCCGACACTTGTAAATCAGCTATAGATACCCTAGAAGATAAAACGGAAGTATAGTATAGTTAAAGGGCCATTCCTAACGTAATAGGTATATAGGGAGACCGAACCGATCGATATTACTATAGTAGGGAAGACTATAGCAATTATATTTAGCATTATAGATATAGGCAACGATAAGGATATAATACTAGGACTACTATAGCATGAAGACTATAACCCGGACATTAGCTAGAAGAATGGTAGCCACCTATGACCCTAGACGGAGTCGTATTCGACTGGTGTAATAGGGAGTACGTAAGGATCGCAAGCGGACGATACTTAAGGGAAGGCATATCCTACGGATCCACCGTAAGAGACAGGTAGTAGTAGATAGACCACTACAGACTCTAGAAGAAGCGGTATAACGATACCGATGTTACGATAGGAGGAACGAGCTAAACCGCCGATAGCTGTTCTCTCCGTTAACGAATGCGGAATACTATAATTAGAGTAATAGGTTAAGACAGGAGAAATCGCTAGCATCGCTATAGATAGAACCAAGTTCGTATACTATTAGAAAACAGAGAAACGAGATAAGACTAGGGAAGTACCGAAGGAGTACAAAGGACACCTAGCATTCGAACCGAAGCATCTAGAAGGATTACCAGAACACGGCCCATAGGATCACGAGATTAAGCTTAAGGAAGGAGCATAACTAAAGTTCTTTAAGATCTACTATACAAGCTAGACATAGAACGAAGAACTCAAGCGATATCTAGAGGAGAATCTTTAAAGAGGATATATCTGCCTATTAACATCGCTAGTAGGCTACCTAATCCTATTTATGCCCAAGAAAGATGGAAAGCTATGGTTATATATCGACTATCGGTAACTTAATAAACAGACTATGAAAAACCGATACCTATTACTGCTAATCTTACGGCTCTGAGATTAGTTATTAGGAGCCTAATATTTTACGCGTCTTGACTTGCCATTGGCCTATAACTATATATAGATCAAAGAAGGTAATAAGTAGAAAACGGCCTTTAGGACACCCTATAGTTACTATAAGTACCTCGTCATGCTATTCGGACTTACAAACACACTAGCAACGTTCTAAGCCCTAATTGATCAAGCTATCTAACCCTTTCTTGACAAATTTATAGTATACTATCTCGATAATATACTTATCTTCTCTAAGACGATAGATAAACACCAGAAGTACGTAAGAGTAGTGCTAGACGCGTTATACGTGTACAAGCTATTAGTTAACAAGGAGAAAAGCGAATTCTACGTTAAGCAGACGGTATTTTTAGGATACAAGATATCCCTAGGACAAATTTAGATAGAACCCTTAAAGGTTAAAGCTATTAAAGATTAGCTACGACCGACATTAGTTACAGAAGTACAAAGTTTCATCGGGTTTGTAAACTTCTACCGGATGTTTATTAGGAATTTTAGAGCGATTATATAACTATTATATAAGCTTACTAAGAAGAATACTAAGTTCCAATAGAAAGAGCGATATAAGCAACCATTCATATAGATTTATAATACTATTACTAAGGATCTAGTGCTAGTACTACTAGACCCTAAGAAGCTATTCGAGGTAGAAACGGACGCTTCAGACTACGCTATCGGAGGACAGTTAGGATAATAAGACGAGCAAGGGAAGCTATATCCTATAGCCTTCTTTTTAAAGAAGCTCGACGGACTACGTCTTAACTATCTAATCTATAATAAGGAACTACTTGCGATTGTCGAAGCTTTTAAGGAATGGTAACTATATCTTAGTAGTACGATCGAACTAGTACAAGTATATATAGATTACAAGAATCTATAGTACTTTACGACGATAAAGGAGCTTAATAGACGATAAATACGATAGGTAGAATTCCTTATAGAATTCAACTTCGAGATCTGCTATAAGAAAGGCAAAGAAAACGTACAAACGGACGCTTTAAGCCGATGAACGGATCATATAGAAGGACGAACAGAAATAACGCTACTATTATTCAAGGAACGAATAGACAGAACGCTATATTACGAAACGTAGATACCTATAGAAGATGATCTACTCGACTTGTTCCTAGAATGTTACGTAATCTTTCGAGAAGAAAGGATTAACAAGGTATAATATTAAGCAGCACCTAGACCAGTAGTACCTAGCGAAGTAGAAGAAAAAGATAGGAAACTCTAATACCGAGGCAAAGCGTATATCTACGACAAAGACCAATAGCTACGAATGATTCGAGAACTCTATGAGTCGAAACTCGGAGGATATAAAGGAGTTATAAAGACTATCGTATAAGTTAAGAAATACTACAACTTTCTATAATTAACGGTACGAGTCAAGGAAGTCATACGGAGCTACGATATCTATAATCAAAGCAAGACAGCACGATATAAGCCGTATAGGCTACTTCAGCTACTGCTAACAGCTAATAAACCATGGAGTTTAATTATAATAGACTTTATCACAAAACTGCTAGAATCCAAGGACATAGCTACAGGAGTGATCTACAATAGTATTCTTACTATAGTAGATCGCCTAACTAAATAGGCATACTTCTTTCCCTATAAGGAGTCCTAGACAGCTAAATAGCTAGCAGACGTAATCTATCGGCAAGTTACATTAGTATATATTTAGCTATAAGAATAGATTACCGATAGAGATACCAAGTTCATATCAAAGTTTTAGCAAGCGTTAATATAACGATTAAGCATTAATAGTAAACTGTTAACGGCATATCACCTATAGACTAACGGACAAACAGAACGACTAAACCAAGTTATCGAGCAATACCTCCATTCCTATATCAACTACTAGTAGGATGACTAGGTCATACTATTACCAATAGTATAACTCGCTTATAATATAACGCCAATAGAAATGACCAAAGTTATACCGTTCTTTACGAACTACGGATACGAAGCAGACCTTAGACAAGGACCAGAGGTCACAGTACCAAGAGCGGCAGTCAAAGCAGAGCAGATATACGTACTATATAAGAAACTCAAAAAGGAACTCGAGTTTGTCAGAACCAGAATAAAGAACTATTACGATAAATATAGGCTCAAGGGACCTTACCTAGAGAGGGGAGATAAAGTCTATCTAATCGTACGAAACCTACGAACCAAACGACTAAGCATAAAGCTAGACTTTAAGAAGGTCAGACCCTTTATTATCAAAGAACGAATTTCGATATCTAACTACTAACTATCGTTACCATTATCTATATAACTACGGATAGATGTTTTTCATATTTCACTTCTCGAACCAGCATCGAAAAACGCTAAGATCGCTACAAACATTAAAGCAGAAGACGAAGAGGAAGAATAGGATATCAAGGAAATCCTAGATTTATATATTATCAATAGGGAACTATAGTATCTAGTCAAATAGCTTGATTTTAGAACAGAAGACAACTTATAGGAGCTGGTTAAGAACCTAAACTGCCCTAAGAAACTAGAATAGTTCTACCGGAGGAATCCTAACCAACCATAGGGGCCGACTTAGGAACCTAACCAGCGTCCAAGAAGGAAGAAGTACCGGTAGGAGCCGACCCTAGGGACAAGCCAACTACTTCCTAGTCAATTACGCTAAAGGTGCCTAATGCCTACACCTAACCTATCAAATCCTATTTATCTAACATCAGAGCTACTACCCTATCCTCATTATCCAAACCCCGTATACCTTAACAAACGAATTTATCACTCTAGTCATATAACATTCGTTTTTAACAATATAAATGTATAAGGCGGCTTAAAGTTTGCTAAAGCAGATCTTCTATCACCAAAATTTCCTCCTCTAGCCTATCTTACTCACGCTAGTTACATAATACTACGACAAGTTAGAACGGAAACAAGAGGACAAATAGAAGCTACTTATAGGAATCCGCTATATTTAGCCTATCGTAAGACTTTCCCTTACACGTATAATTCAAGCACCTCTTGGAATTTCCCGACATAATATAACACTTCTTAGGCGTTATACGCCAATAGTTAGAACATAGTATAGTTTCAGAACCATCTTACTTAATCGTAGCGACTAAGATATAACATTCACACATTATATCGCGATGGCGCTTCTTTATACGGTCAGCCATGGTAAACGGCAGAAGGGAGTAAGGGGGGGGGAACTCATAGGAGCAAGTTACAAGAGGGAGTTAGCGCTATTTGAAACGGCCTAAGAGGGCTTTCGGGTTAAAAGCCTTGGAGGGAGGGCATCGTGTCACGGAAATATATATACAGATGCCACCTAGGCTACCGGCACGGATAGGCTAATCAAGCCGAAAGGACGGGAAGAACCAATCATAACATAGGGAGTACTATAAGCCCTACTATACGCTGGTTTATAATCACCAAGATCAGTGTAAAGTTACTAATTACAATAAGTAGCTTACTAGGATTACTAACCAAGGACTAATCAAGGTAATCTAGGAAGGTTATATATATATATATAGATAGTTACTTGTTCTAATAGACTCTAGAGTTTACTAGTGATAACAACTCTCCTTTACAATCATAGTACCCCTAATAGCGTCATACTACTATAAGAGACAACTCTATTGTTATAAACCCTTTGGCTTTACCGAATCCCTTAGACGACCTGTACGCTCGTCCCGCACCACTTACCTTCGTCTAAACCCTTTTAGAAGAAGTCTGAGTTGGGTTCGTTACAGTTTCCCGTGTTGTAGACCTATTCTATAGGGCGTAAGCTTCTGTCCCCGTTTTCCTATTAGGTTAGCTAGTAATTGTTTTCGAATTTGTCGTAGAAGTAGTATTAGTATTTATATATTATATACTAGAACTAGGGCACTTATATATATACCTTATATCAAGGGTATAATCGTATAACGTTACCTAGAAGATATTAGAATTCTTTTCCGAATCCTTCCTATTATATATAGACTATAGGTACCCTAATACTAAGGTAGGAATGTTTTTTCTAGTAGCTTTCCTATATATATTTATCTTTTCCATAGTTCGCGTATATAAACTAGTACTTAAGGTTCCGTACGTTATAGCTAAGTTACTAATCGTCAAAATGCTTAGTATAACTATTAGGTCTATCATACGTTATAGGCTGTTCCCCTTTGATGGTTTTTACGATACATCAGAGTTCCCTCATTTCATCCCTTATCTTATCGCTCTACTAGGCAAGTCGAGTTAGGCGTCTATCTCGTTTATATAACTCCGTATTAAGCCGGAAAACTTCGTTATAGTACCATTTGATCCGTTCCTAAAGGAACAGGATGTTCGGTCCGGGTCGGTCGACTCCTTGGGTATCGGTTGTCTATAATCTATCCCGCCTCTATGTAACTATAAAACCCTATTGCCTTAAGACTAGGAGAATCGAAATCGGTAGTATATACTCCCCTGCCATATCCTATTCGGCAATACCTGTTTCTAGGTCTATAGTGACCAGTTCGGAGTATGGCGTCTATTTGTCTTTACCGTTATTATCGTATTCGAGACTATCCGTATCGCTATCCCTATCTTCGTAGCTTATAACTACTACTTTGACGACGTCCTTAGTCTCGTCGATAACCGTAGTTTCCTTTCCTAGGACTGGTTTCTAGTCTTTCTTTAGGCTTTGATATTCTCGCTTATAGTGTCCTTTCTTTCTATAGTTATAGTAGGTAGCGTTAGACTTGTCTTTAGCCGTCTTTTTCTTATCCTACTTCTATACTACATCTATATCTATAGCTCTAGGATATATCCTATACGAGGTACTAACGTATACTCGCTTTCTCTTATCATTAGCCTTAACCGTAGTTCTATTTATTCGACCTTATTTTTATTACTCCTATATATAAAGCTAATCGTTAATTCTAATGGCCTATATAATATATTTATCTAGAGTTTTAGGCCGGTCGTACTTATATAGCTTGTCTTTAACCTTTTCCTTTAAGCTATTATAAAATAGTTATATTAATACCTTATTATTAAGCTAAGACTTAAGTATATCCTATTTAAACTATATAGTATAAAAGGCTACTAACTTAGTCTATTAGAGATTAGCAAGTCTTTCTTATATATAAATCTTCTTATCTTTGTCGCTAAAGACCTTCCAAAGCTCTTCTTTAAAACGGTTATAAGATCGAAAGACTACCTATATAAACGCGTCTTGGTCGTCTTTATCTTCCTTAGTAAGATAGTCATTCTACGTAGGTTCGAACTATCTAAGTACCTTGCCCTCTAGTCTTGTAGCTACGTAGAGGACTTTGGCTTTATCGTCCGGAAACTTGTCATTATTAAGCCGGAAGTAGGATCGGAGGTTAGTCAAAAACCCTATAAGGTCCTCCTTGGTTCCTCTATACTTACTAGGCAGTTCGATCTTAATATAGTTTGCTTTAGCGTTCTTAAGCGCTTTGATTTTAGTATAGGCCTCGTTAACTAGTTTCTACAAGTGCTTTTTGCCGTTCTCGAGTTCCTTAATTCGAGCTTAAGTAGCCTTATCTCTCTGGTCTAACTCCTAGATTCGCTACTAGAGTTAACCAAGCTAGGTAAGCAGCTATTCAGCTATAACGTTAGTAGCTATATCGATATCAAGGTCGAAGTTACCTCCATTCTAAACTATAATAGAACAAAGGGAGTAATAGCAACGTATGACGAACCTAACTTAGACTTCTTCTAAAAGGGTTTAGACGAAGGTAAGTAACGTAGGACAAGTATATAGGTTGTCTAAGGGATTTGGTAAAGCTAAAGGGTTTATAATAATAGAGTTGTCTCTTATAGTAGTATAATGCTTGTTAGGAGTACTATGATTATAAGTTACTATCATTAGTAAACTCTAGAGTCTACTAGAACGAGTGACTAGCTATCTAATATACTTATCTAATTCCCTTGTTCCTAGGTATCCCCCCCTTAGGTTCCGATCGTATGATCGCTGCTACGATCCTTTGATCATTGTTCGGGTGCTTGCCTTGATCGAAGTATGATCACTACGATCACTTTCTGATTGGTCCTTAGTTCTTGTGGTTCCTGATTGGTTCCGTATGCCTTGTCGGGTCGCCTTATATGGCTATATCGTGATATATACATTTAGAGAATAGGGCTAGGGGAGCATATATAGGGCCTAAATAAAGGACTAGGTCCTACTTTGAACTCGAATAAAGGCTAGGACCTATATAATATTAAAACAAAGACTAGGACCTATATAGGACCTAAATAAAGCTAGACCGTATATATAGACCGCTAGTATATATAGAACCCGTCACTACGGTGATACTAGGTAGACCTACCTAAGTATCTAACTAGAAAAAGAGGGGGGGTATATTATAGGCCTAGGCTCTACCTGGGCTAATCGATAACAGGCTATACCTGGTTTCGGACCAGACCTATATACGTTCGTAGGGCGTTCGGGGGGTACGCGCTTAGGACCCGGTTAGGCTCTAACCTAACACCTAACCGGACCCTAACCAGAGTATATACGTACCCCTTATATTAGGAAACGGAACCCTTTTTGGTACCTATACTTACTTTTTCCTTTTTCTTCCCTTAAGGTAGTTAAATAAAATATTGTATGCTTATCTATAGTTGCTATAAGGCTAGTATATTATATAATCTAATACCTTTAGAAGAAGCTATTATAGCTAAATTTATATAATTGGAAGACTCTTTCTATAAAAATATTATATATATTATAGATATTAGTAAGTAGTTAAGATAGTTATTATTATTATTATTATTAGTCTTATACTATTATACTAATAAGTATACTAGAGCCTCTCTAGTTATATATAAAGGAAACTATACCTAATAGGCTAGATAAAAACCTCTATCCTACCTTTAATACCTAATCTAGAGAACTAGTATACTATAGGGAAAAGGAGAAGTAACTAGAATAGCCCTATAGAGGCCTTCCCTCCTAGTCTAGCCTCCTTATAAGGCGGTATTCTAGGAGCCTCCCTAGGTCTATTAGCTACTATAGAACCTTCCTTACTAAATGATAGTTATAGGTCCCTATTCCCTGTAAAACGAGGTCTAGGTCCCTTTACGACTATATTTCCTAGGATTCCTATGTTTAGCTTCTTAGTAGGTTTGGGCACCAGATAACTAGGTACTCTATAGTCTTCCTCCCTTAGCTATAAGTATAGTAGGGGGTACTAACCCCTAGGACTTAAACCCTAAAAAGGAAGTTATAGAGGCTAATAGCCCCTATATAGGCCTATATTAATAGGGAGCTCTAGGCCTTTATTAGGCCCTAGTACCTTTATAGGCCTTCCTCTATAAAAACTAGGTATAGGGGGTCCTTGTCCGATATATACTATATCCTCTTACCGGCTTAGTTAGCCCTCTAACGGTCGCTCTAACTAGCTACTATAGCTAGTTCTATAGCCTATAATCTACTTTATAGAGTCTATAGGGGGGGTTAACCCCTTTTATAGCCCTCCTAGACCTACTACTAGACTATTAACCTTGCTACCTCTAGGGCGATAGGCTTCGGCTCCTAGCCCCTTGCCCTAGTCCTTCTCTTCCAGAACCTCTAGCTAAGCCTATTATAGGCCTATTAGATAAGAGCCCTTATAGGGACCCGGGAGGCCCCTAGGCCTACCCTAGTCTATAGGAGTAGCTAGTTAAGTTTAGCCTTGAAGTTAGCTAGTCTCTTATTAAGATAGAGGTCAAGGGGTAGTACCTAGGCCTCCGTTTCAAGGTAGTGGATAGGGGTAGCCTTATAGGCCCTAGTAACTACCTAAAGGGCCTTATACTAGGCCTTTGATAGTTCCCTAGCAAGGCCTTCTAGCTTACCCCCTAGCTTAGTAGGCTTATAGAAGTTCGAGGCCCTATAAGCTAGGGCGCTATAGATATACTTAGTATAGACCTTGTAGGCCTATAGTAGGCTAGGGCCCTAGGTCTTTATAGTAAGCCTAGTTAGGGTAAACTCCTAGGTTTCTAGCTTCTTAGCTACCTTTATATAGTAGGGGCCCTACTATAGCCTCTAGTCTAGCTAGACCCCTAGGAATCTAGCCGACTTCGAAAGGGCTATAGTAGTAGTACCCCCTCTAGGCTATAGGAGCTCTAGTAGTTATAATTACTATTTCTGACCCCTGTTAAAGTAGATAAGTTTATACTTTTCTAGGGCAAAGGCTATACCCTAGGTCCTTACCTACTATAGGTAGGCCTTCTAAGCCCTCTATAGCTAATCATTATAGGCCTCTTTAGCCCTCCTAAAGGCTAGAAGGTTAGTATTATTAGCAAAGCCTACCAAACTAACTATAGGGCTAGCCTAGCGAATGGCCTAGTAGAGGGAGGCTATATAGAGGATAAACAATATAGGGAAGAGTGTCACGGAAATATACATATAGATGCCGCCTAGGCCACTAGCACGGATAGGCCAATCAAGCCGAAAGGATAGGAAGAACCAATTATAACGTAGGGAGCACTAAGAGCCCTACCGTACGCTGGCTTACGATCACCAAGATCGGCGTAAAGTCACTAATCGCGATAAGCGGCTCACCAGGATCACTGACCAAGGACTAATCAAGGTAATCCGGGAAGGTTATATATATATATAGATAGTCACTCGTTCTAGTAGACTCCAGAGTTTACCAGTAATAGCAACTCTCCTTTACAATCATAGTACCCCTAATAACATCATACTACTATAAAGAGACAACTCTATTATTATAAACCCTTTGGCTTCACCAAATCCCTTAGACGACCTGTACGCTTGTCCCGTACCACTTACCTTCATCTAAACCCTTTTAGAGGAAGTCTAAGTTAGGTTCGTCATACGTTGCTATTACTCCCTTTGTTCTATCATGGTTTAGAACGGAGGTAACTTCGACTTTGATATCGATATAGCTACTAATATTATAGCCGAATAGCTACTCGCCTAGCTTAGTCAACTCTAGTAGCGAATCTAGGAGTTAGACTAGAGAGACAAGGCTACTCAAGCTCGAATTAAGGAACTCGAGAACGGCGAAAAGCACTCGTAGAAACTAGTTAACGAGGCCTATACCAAAATCAAGGCGCTTAAGACTGCCAAAGCAAGCTGCATCAAGATCGAACCACCTAGCAAATACGGAGGAACTAAGGAGGATCTTATAGGGTTTTTGACAAACCTCTGATCCTACTTCTGGCTTAATGATAACAAGTTTCCGGACGACAAAGTTAAAGTCCTCTATATAGCTATAAGACTAGAGGGCAAGGCACTTAGATGGTTCGAACCTACGTAGAACGACTACCTTACTAAGGAAGACGAGGACGACCGAGACGCCTTTATATAGGTAGTCTTCTAATCTTATAACCGTTTCGAAGAAGAGCTTCGAAAGGTCTTTAGTGATAAAGACGAGAAGATTTATATATAAGAAAGGCTTGCTAATCTCTGATAGACCAAGTTAGTAGCCTCCTATACTATATAGTTTAGATAGGATATACTTAAGTCTTAGCTTAACGATAAGGCGTTAATGTAACTATTTTATAATAGCTTGAAGGAAAAGGTCAAAGATAAGCTATATAAGTATAACTAGCCTAAAATGCTAGACGAATATATTGTATAGGCTATTAGAATCGACAATCGGCTCTATATATAGGAATAGTAGAAACAAGGTCGAATAAACGGAACTATAGTTAAGGCTAACGATAAGAAAAAGCGAGCATATATTAGTACCTTATATAGGATGTATCCTAGAGCTATAGATATAGATATAACATAGAAGCAGGACAAGAAGAAGACGGCCAAAGACAAGTCTAATACTACCTACTATAACTATAGAAAGAAAGGACACTATAGGTAAGAATGTCGAAGCTCAAAGAAAGATTAGAAACTAGTCCTAGGAAAGGAAACTACGGTTATTGACGAAACCAAGGACGTCGTCAAAGTAGTAGCTATAAGCTATAAAGATAGGGATAGCAATATAGATAGTCTTAAATATAATAATAATAGTAAAGATAAATAGATGCCGTACTCTAAACTAGTTATTATAGACCCCGAGATAGGCATTATTAAATAGGATATAGTAAGGGAGTATATACTACCGATTTCGATTCTCCTAGCCTTAAGGTAGTAGGGTTTTATAGTTACGTAGAGACGGGATAGATCGTAGATAACCGATACCTAAGGAGTCGACTGACCCGGACCGAACATCTTGTTCCTTTAGGAACGGATCGAATAGTACCGTAACGAAGTCTTCCGGCTTAATATAGAGTTACGTGAATAAGATAGACGCCTAACTCGACTCGCCTAGTAGAGCGACGAGATAAGGGACGAAATAAGGGAACTCCGACGTATCGTAGAAACCATCAAAGGGGAACAGCCTGTGACGTACGATAGACCTGATAGTTATACCACGTACTTTGACAATTAGTAACTTAGTTATAATGTACGGAACCTAGAGTACTAGTTTATATACGCGAACTGTAGAAAAGACGAATATACGTAGGAAAGCTACTAGAAGAAATATTCCTACCTTAGCATTAGGGTACCTATAGTCTATATATAATAGGAAGGATTTAGAAAAGAATTCTAATATCTTCTAGACGACGTTATATGACTATACCCTCGATATAAGGTATATATATAAGTGCCCTAGTTCTAGTATATAATATATAAATGCTAATACTACTTCTATAACAAATTCGAAAATAATTATTAGCCAACCTGATAGGAAAATAGGGACAGAAGTTTATACCCTATAGAATAGGTCTACGACGTAGGAAACAGGGCGGCCGAATTACTCTAGAAGATCGAAACCCGGAGTCTAGAAGGCATTATAGTAGTTCTAAGACGAGCCTAGCCTAGGCACTACAGAATAGGACAAGATATATAGGACTTATACTAGAGCAACGATTATCTCTATCACGCGGACGAAAAGAAATCACGAATTCGGGAGCTTTAGATAAAGCTATAGACTATACGACGAAAAGTAGAACGGACCTAATGGTAAGAAGCTATAAGCACTTAATGGCTTACGGAAATGAGAACGATCGACGAAGCCGCTATTAGCCGAACAATCGAAGAGGTTAGCACCGACCTAGGAAACGGGTCAGGGCCCTTCGAGGGGCCTGAAAACCATTAACGCCTATATAGTGGCGAGTAGTAGTATAGTATAGGAGGAACTGGTATAAGAGACTACTATATCGAGACCTCCCGGTAGAAACATAGGAAATCGCCGTAATCTTTGGATAACGATACCAAGACAAGCGACTATAGATAATGGTATAATAGAAGTAGTACGAAATGCTTGTACTAGTAGATAGTGGAGCAGAGATAAACCTGATTTCGCCAACACTTGTAAATTAGCTATAGATACCCTAGAGGATAAAATGGAAGTATAATATAGTTAAAGGGCCATTCCCGACATAATAGATATATAAGGAGACTAAACCGATCAACATTATTATAGTAGGGAAGACTATAGTAATTGTATTTAATATTATAGATATAGGCGATAATAAGGATATAATACTAGGACTACTATAGTATAAAGACTATAACCTAGACATTAGCTAGAAAAATAGTAGCTACCTATAACCCTAGATAGAGTTGTATTCGACTAGTATAATAGGGAGCGCGTAAGGATCGTAAGCAGACAATACTCTAGGGAAGGCATATCCTATAGATCTACCGTAAGAGATAGGTAATGGTAGATAGACTATTACAGACTCTAGAAGAAGCGGTATAACGATACCGACGTTACGACAGGAGGAACGAGCTAAACCGCCGATAGCTATTCTCTCCGTTAACGAATGCGGAGCATTGTAATTAGAGTAATAGGTTGAGACGGGAGAAATCGCCAGCATCACTATAGACGGAACCAAGTTCGCATACTATCAGAAAACAGAGAAACGAGACAAGACTAGGGAAGTACTAAAGGAGTATAAAGGACACCTAGCATTCGAACCAAAGTATCTAGAAGGATTACCAGAATACGGCCTATAGGATCACGAGATCAAGCTTAAGGAAGGAGTACGACTAAAGTTCTTTAAGATCTACTATATAAGCTAGATATAGAACGAAGAACTTAAGTGATATCTAGAGGAGAATCTTCAAAGAGGATATATCTACCTATCGATATTACTAGTAGGCTACCTAATCCTGTTTATACCTAAGAAAGATAGAAAGCTATAGTTATACATCGACTATCGGTAACTTAATAAATGGACTATAAAAAACCAATACCTGTTACCACTGATCTTACGGCTCTAAGATTAGTTGTTAGGAGCCTAATATTTTACATGTCTTGACTTGCCATCGGCCTATAATTATATACGGATCAAAGAAGGCGACAAGTGGAAAACGGCCTTTAGGATACCCTATAGCTACTATAAGTACCTCGTCATACTATTCGGACTTATAAACGCGCTAGTAACGTTCTAAGCCCTAATTGATCAAGCTATCCGACCCTTTCTCGACAAATTTATAGTATGCTATCTTGACGATATACTTATCTTCTCTAAGACAATAGACGAATACCAGAAGTACGTAAGAGTAGTGCTAGACGCGTTATACGCGTATAAGCTATTAGTTAACAAGGAGAAAAGCGAATTCTATATTAAGCAGACAGTATTTTTAGGATACGAGATATCCCTAGGATAAATTTAGATAGAACCCTTAAAGGTTAAAGCTATTAAAGATTAGCTATAACCGACGTTAGTTACAGAAGTATAAAGTTTTATTAGGTTTACAAACTTCTACCAAATGTTTATTAGGAATTTTAGAGCGATCATATAACCATTGTACAAGCTTACTAAGAAGAACGCTAAGTTCTAATAGGAAGAGCGATACAAGCAAGTATTTACGTAGATTCGTAACGCCATTACCAAGGATCTAGTGCTAGTACTACTAGACCCCAAGAAGCTATTCGAGGTAGAAACGGACGCTTTAGACTATACCATCGGAGGATAGTTAGGACAACGAGACAAGCAAGGGAAGCTATATCCTATAGCCTTCTTTTCAAAGAAGCTCGACGGACTACATCTTAACTATCTAATCCACGATAAGGAACTACTTACGATTGTCGAAGCTTTTAAGGAATAGCGACTATATCTTAGCGGTATGATCGAACTAGTACAAGTATATATGGATTACAAGAATCTATAGTACTTTATGATAACAAAGGAGCTTAACAGACGACAAATACGATAGGCAGAATTCCTCGCGGAATTTAACTTCGAGATCTGCTACAAGAAAGGCAAAGAAAACGTACGAGCGGACGCTTTAAGCCGACGAACAGATCATATAGAAGGACGAACAGAAATAACGCTACCGTTATTTAAGGAACGAATAGATGGAATGCTATATTACGAAACGTAGATACCTATAGAAGATAATCTACTCGACTTATTCCTAGAATGTTATATAATCTTTCGAGAAGAAAGGATTAACGAGGTATAATATCAAGTAGTACCTAGACTAGTGGTACCTAGCGAAGTAGAAGAAAAAGATAGGAAACTCTAGTACCGAGGTAAAGCGTATATCTATAATAAAGACCAATAGCTACAAATGATTCGAGAACTTTATAAGTCGAAACTCAGAGGATATAAAGGAGTTACAAAGACTATTATATAAGTCAAGAAACACTATGACTTTTTACAATTAACGGTATAAGTTAAGGAAGTCGTATAGAGCTATAATATCTATAATTGAAGTAAGACGGCATGATATAAGCCGTATAGGCTACTTTAGCTACTACTAATAGCTAATAAACTATAGAGTTTAGTTATAATAGACTTTATTATGAAGCTGTTAGAATCTAAGGATATAGCTATAGGAGTAATCTATGATAGTATTCTTACTATAGTAGATCGCCTAACTAAATAGGTATACTTCTTTCCCTATAAGGAGTCCTAGATAGCTAAATAGCTAGCAGAGGTAATCTATTAGCAAGTTATATTAGTATACGCTTAGCCGTAAGAATAGATTACCAATAAAGATACTAAATTCGTATCAAAGTTTTAACAAGCATTAATATAATAATTAGGCGTTAATAGCAAACTGTCAACGGCATATCACCCGTAGACTAATAGACAAACGGAACGACTAAACCAAGTTATCAAGCAATACCTCCGTTCCTACATTAACTACTAGTAGGATAACTAGGTTATATTATTGCCAACAGTATAACTCGCTTATAATATAACACTAATAGAAACGACTAAAGTCACACCGTTCTTTACGAACTACAGATACGAAGTAGACCTTAGGCAAGGACCAGAGGTCACAGTGCCAAGAGCGGTAGTCAAAGCAGAGCAGATATACGTACTATACGAGAAACTCAAAAAGGAACTCGAGTTTGTCAGAACTAGAATAAAGAACTACTACGACAAACATAGGCTCGAGGGACCTTGCCTAGAGAGGGGAGACAAAGTCTATCTGATCGCACGAAACCTACGAACCAAACGACTAAGTACAAAGCTAGACTTCAAGAAGGTTAGACCCTTCGTTATTAAAGAACGAATTTCGACATCTAACTACCAACTATCGTTACCGTTATCTATATGACTATAGATAGATGTTTTTCATATTTCACTTCTTAAACTAGTACCAAAAAACGCTAAGATCGCTATAAACATTAAAGTAGAAGACGAAGAGGAAGAATAGGACATTAAGGAAATCCTAGATTTATATATTATCAATAGGGAACTATAGTATCTAGTTAAATGGCTTAATTTTAGAATAGAAGATAACTTATAAGAGCTAGTCAAGAACCTAAACTGCCCTAAGAAACTAGAGCAGTTCTACCAGAGGAATCCTAACTAACTACAGGGGCTAACTTAGGAACCTAACCAGCGTCTAAGAAGGAAGAAGTACCGGTAGGAGCCGACCCTAGGGACAAGCTAACTACTTCCTAGTTAATTACACCAAAGGCGCCTAATACCTATGCCTAACCTATTAAATCCTACTTGTCCGACATCAGAGCCACTACCCTGTCCTCCTTATCCAAACCCTATATACCTTGATAAACAAATTTATTACTCTAGTTATACAATATTCATTTTTGACGACGTAAACGTATAAGGTAGCTTAAAGTTTACTAAAGCAGATCTTCTATCACCAAAATTTCCTCCTCTAGCCTATCTTACTTACGCTAGTTATATAATACTACGATAAGTTAGAACGGAAACAAGAGGATAAATAGAAGCTACTTACAGGAATTCGCTATGTTTAGCCTATCGTAAGACTTTCCCTTACACGTATAATTCAAGCACCTCTTAGAATTTCCCGACATAATATAACGCTTCTTAGGCGTTACGTGCCAATAGTTAGAACACAGCATGGTTTCGGAACCGTCTCGCTTAATCGTAGCGACTAAGACACGACGTTTACGTGTTATATCGCGACGGCGTTTCTTTACATGGTCAGCCATGGTAAACGGCAGAAGGGAGCAAGGGGGGGGGAACTTACAGGAGCAAGTTACGAGAGGGAGTTGGCGCTATTTGAAACGGCCTAAGAGGGCTTTCGGGTCGAAAGCCTCGGAGGGAGGGCATCGTATCACGGAAATATATATATAGATGCCGCCTAGGCTACTAGTATAGATAGGCTAATCAAGCCGAAAGGACGGGAAGAACCAATTATAACGTAGGGAGCACTAAGAGCCCTACTATACGCTAGCTTACGATTACCAAGATTAGTATAAAGTCACTAATTGCGATAAGTAGCTTACTAGGATCACTAACTAAGGACTAATCAAGGTAATCTAGGAAGATTATATATATATATAGATAGTTACTCGTTCCGGTAGACTCTAGAGTTTACTAGTGATAGCAACTCTCCTTTATAATTATAGTACCCCTAATAGTATCGTACTACTATAAAGAGACAACTCTGTTGTTATAAACCCTTTGGCTTTACCGAATCCCTTAGACGACCTGTACGCTTGTCCTGTACTACTTACCTTTGTCTGAACCCTTTTAGAGGAAGTCTGAGTTGGGTTCGTCATAGAGAGGGGCGACCCCTAGGGGACCCTAGCCCTTATTACTATATCCTCTATTTCCTAGTTATCAAAGTAAAGGATAGCTACCCTATCCTATAGCTACTCCCTAACCTAGACTACTAACCACTTTAGGAAGCCCTAGCTCTATAAAGTGGTTAGTAGCTAGGTGTGGTTAATAGTATTAAAAGCCCCTAAGATATTAAGCTATAGGAGGGAGGTAGCTACCTTATACCTCTAAGCCTCTTAAACCTAGGCTATAATAAGCTAAATAGCTAGTTTAATAGACCTATATTCCTAGTTACCTATCTACTTAGCTAGGAGAAGCCTATAGGCCTCTATAATAGCCGTTACCTTCTAGGTGACTATAGCCTCTAGTATCTTGCCTATTATTAATAGGAGCATTATAGGCCTATAGCTACCTGGGGTAAAGTAGGCCTATAGGGGTTTACTAGGCTTATAGAGGACTATTATCTTAGCCCTTTTAAACTAGGCCGGGAAATAGCCAAGCTATAAGCTCTCCAAGGCTAGTATAGCTAGTATCTAGTAAAGCGGCCGCCTATAGGCCTTTAGTAGGCCTATAGGGAGGAGGTCCTCCCCTAGGGCCTTCTATAGGGCTACTCTAGCTAGTACTACCCTAATATCGCCTACTATAACCTCCTAGCTCATTTCGAACTTCGGCTCCTAGTGGTCATTTAGATCTAGGTTATTAATATCTAATAAGTCTACTTCTAGGTTTAGAAAGAACTTGTCGGCCAGAGCCCTAGCCTTCTATTAATAGGTTATAAGCCTTCCTTCGAAGGCTAGGAGCTTTAGAAGGTCGACTAGTAGGTAGCTTTATAGCCTTGCCTATCGTTCTAATCTCTATAATAGGTCTAGCTAGTTAATTACCTCCTATAATATAGCTCTCTAGCTCTTGGTCTTCGTGGCTATAATAGTCTTAGCCTAGTCCTATAGGGCCTACTAAAGTACCTCCTATATATAGGGGTTTAGGGTGCCCCTATAGGCCTTCTCTACCTCCTTAGCCCTCTTTTAGGCCTCCCTAACCTCCTTTGTCTACTATTAAGCTTGTTTACCCCCTATACTAGCCTTCTTTACCAGAGCTAAGACTATAGCTATTTCCTCAAGGGCCTCTATAAGCCTATCAAAGGCCTATAGAAGCCCCTTTAGGCCCTGGAAGATAGGCCTAGCTAGGGCTAATACCTACCTACTAAGCCGGAGTAGGAGGTAGGCTACCTTGGCCTATATAACCTCCTCGTCTAGGCTCTTCTAGTCCTACCCTTTACTAGCCGGTATAGGCCTGTTAGTCCCCTAGAGGGAGACATTTAGGGCCTATAGGTAGTAGTTAGACTTCCTACGTTTTATAATATCCCTATAGGTCACTTCTAGCCTAGCTAAGGCCTAGAATAGGTCTATTATAGAAGGCTAGTTATATTAGTCCCCTTAGGGGGCCCTAGTAACCTAGCTATATAGCGTATATAGGTCGAGGTCCTACTAGTCTATAAGGTTAAGGAGGTCCCTAGCCCCTAGGCTAAGCCTATTAAATAGGTCCTAGACTAGGTAGTAGAGGTTAAAGTTACCTATAAGGACTAGGGGGTAGGTTGGCCAAGGTAGGGCTAGTAGGTCCTATAAGAGGGCCTACTCCCCCTTATTATTATAGACTAACTAGAGCTTAAACCCCCTCTCTCCTAGGGTTAGAAAGGTTACCTTATACTAGTTCTCCTCTACCAAATAGTCCTACTAGCTAACTAGGAACTATTTAGCCATTAGAATAGCTACTTTGCCCTTAGGCTTATAGACTAGGTAGTATCTCAAAGCCTAGGGGTAGTATATTAACCCTATAAACTAGTTAATCTATAGTTCCTAGATAGTTAGTAGGTCATATTTAGCCTCCTCTAATAGGACCTCAAGGGCCTATTTATTACCTTAGGTATTCTACTAAAGGATCTTAATTTACGTTCAAGGTAGCCGGAGTAAAGGACGAAGGCATAGTAGTAGTAGGCTCTATAGCTATTATCCCCTTAGCTAGTTACAAGAGGGAGGGGGCTCTAGGCTATAGAAAGGAGATATAGGTCTATCGGGCATCGAATAAGGCACTCCTAGCCGCCTATTAGGCTAGGGTAGGCCTCCTATAGGGGCGTTTAACCCTGGTTTAGTAGTGGTTGTCGTCCTCCGGCTAGCTACTAAACTCGAAGGCTACCTTCTAGTATAGTTACTCTAGTAGCTAGAAGGTTTAAGGTCTATATTAGTAGGCCTCCCTAGCCCTCTCCTAGGCTTCGACTTTCTTTAGGCAGCCTCTATACTAGGCTATATAGGGGCCCTTATAGGCTATATACTTATAAGGGAGTTAGTTAGAGTAGGTAAGGCACTAGGCCTCCCTAGTCTTCCCTCCTTCCCTATAGGCCCTTATACTATAATAGCTATAATAGGCCAGCCGCTAGTAGTACCGTTAGGTATAGCCAAAGCTCTAATACCTATAATATTACCTTAGCTCTAGAGTATCCTAGTAGGGTTTATAGTCTAGTACCTAGGCTTCCTAGACTATACCCTCGTTATAGGCTTTCCAGGCCTCTTTGAGGTCTTATAAGCCTAGGAATACTATAGCCCACTTCCTTTACAGGCTCTTTAGCAGCCGGAACTTGACTATTTCGATCGACTATAGGCCTATAGCTCCCTTGAAGTCCTACTCGCTAACCCCCTATAGCTCCTCCCTCTAGATTCCTTTAACTAGGACTATATAGGCCCTACCAACCTCCCTAGCCTCCTCTCCAAAGGCTGTAGCCACCTATCGCTTATTAGCTAAATATTAATCCTTAGTAGCCTTATCCTTAAAGACTATTACTATATCCCTGCTTAGGAGCTTCCTAGTTATAATAGCTCCCTAGTAACTAGAAGCCCCGTTAACTACTTAGACTATCTTAGCTAGGGTTCAGGCTTTAAGGTCCTCCTATAGGCTTATATTCTATATCGTAACCTCCTATAAGGCCTATAACGGCACCGCCTTAGCCGATGGTAGGCCTCCTTAGGGGCCTGCTACCCCCTATTATAGGCCTATAGCTACCTATACCTAGGTAGGGCAAGGGGTAGCCTTAAGGGCTTCTTTAAGCCCCTTTTTAACTTCCTTAGCTACAAGTTCCTATAGGTTTAGAACCGGGCCTATAATAGTAATTATAAGGCCCTATAAGAGCCTATTAGCAAGGTCCTATACCCTACCCCATTTAGGGCTTGGTACAAGGTTAACTAGCTACGTAATAAGACCCCTTAGTTCCTTGATATCTAGGGTAAGGTAGGCCTATAGTAGGCCCCCCTATAGTTAGTTCGAAGCTATAGGCCTCCCTACTTAGTAGCTCGGCGGTAGGCTTTAAATCGACATTATGTTTAGGGGCGCTAGGTGGTCTATACGGTGAAAATTTGACGGGCGTACAAGGTACGGTCGGATTATAGTCGGGTCTGGTTCTATGACGAACCCAACTTAGACTTCTTCTAAAAGGGTTCAGACGAAGGTAAGTAATGCGGGACAAGTATACAGGTCGTCTAAGGGATTCGGTAAAGCCAAAGGGTTCACAACAACAGAGTTATCTCTCACAGTAGTATAATGCTATTAGGAGTACTATAATTATAAGTTACTATCGCTAGTAAACTCCTAGAGTCTACCGAAACAAGTAACTATCTATATATATATATAACCTTCCCGGATCACCCTAATTAGTCCTTGGTTAGTGATCCTAGTAAGCCGCTTATCGCGATTAGTGACTTTACACTAATCTTAGTGATCGTAAGCTAGTATACGGTGGGGCTCGCAGTGCTTCCTACGTTATAATTGGTTCCTTCCGTCCTTTCGGCTTGATTAGCCTATCCGTGCCAGTGGCCTAGGCGGCATCTATATGTATATTTCCGTAACACGATGCCCTCCCTCCGAGGCTTTCGACCCGAAAGCCCTCTTAGGTCGTTTCAAATAGCACCAACACCCTCTCGCAACTTGCTCCTATAAGTTCCCCCCCTTGCTCCCTTCCGCCATTTACTATAGCTAACCGTATAAAGAAACACCGTCGTAATATAACGCGTAAACGTCGTATCTTAGTTGCTATGATTAAGCGAGACGGTTCCGAAACCATATTATATTCTAACTGTTAGCGTATAACGCCTAAGAAGCGTTATATTATATTAGGAAATTCCAAGAGGTATTTAAATTATATATATAAGGGAAAGTCTTGTAACGGGCCGAATGTAACGGATTCCCGTAAGTAGCTTCTATTTGTCCTCTTGTTTCCGTTCTAACTTGTCGTAGTATTATATAATTAGCGTAAGCAAGACAGGCTAGAGGAGGAAATTTTAGTAGTAGAGGATCTACTTTAGTAAACTTTAAGCTACCTTATACATTTACGTTGTCAAAAACGAATGTTATATAACTAGAGTAATAAGTTCGTTTGTCAAGGTATATAGGGTTTAGATAAGGAGGACGGGGTAGTAGCCCCGATGTCGGAAGAATAGGATTTGACAGGTTAGGCATAGGTATCAGGCGCCTTCGGCGTAATTAACTAGGAAGTAGTTAGCTTGTCCCTAGGGTTAGCTCCTACTAGTACTTCTTCCTTCTTAGACGCTAGTTAGGTTCCTAAGTCAGCCCCTATAGTCGGTTAAGGTTCCTCTGATAGAACTATTCCAGTTTCTTAGGGCAGTTTAGGTTCTTGATCGGCTCCTATAAGTTGTCTTCTGTTCTAAAATCAAGCTATTTAACCAGATACTACAGTTCCCTATTAATAACATATAAATCCAGGATTTCTTCAACGTCCTATTCTTCCTCTTTGTCCTCTGCTTTGATGTTTATAGCAATCTTAGCGTTTTTTAGTGCTAGTTCGAGAAGTAAAATATAAAAAACATCCGTCCGTAGTCATATAGATGACGGTAACGATAGTCGGTAGTTAGATGTCGAAATTCGTTCTTTGATGACGAAGGGTCTGACCTTCTTAAAGTCTAGCTTCGTACTTGGTCGTTTGGTTCGCAGATTTCGTATAATCAGATAGACTTTGTCTCCCCTCTCTAGGCGAGGTCCCTCGAGCCTATGTTTATTATAGTGGTTCTTTATTCTAGTTCTAACAAACTCGAGTTCCTTTTTAAGTTTCTCATATAGTATATATATCTACTCTACTTTAACTACTGCTCTTGGTACTATGACCTCTAGTCCTTACCTAAGGTCTGCTTTGTATCTATAGTTTGTAAAGAATGGTATAACTTTGGTCGTTTCTATTGGTATTATATTATAGGCAAGTTATACCGTTGGTAATAGTATAACCTAGTTGTCTTATTAGTAGTTGATATAAGAGTAGAGGTACTACTCGATAACCTGGTTCAGTCGCTCCGTTTGTCCGTCGGTTTGTAGGTAATATACCGTCAATAGCTTGCTATTAATGCCTAATCGTTATATTAACGCTTGCTAGAACTTCGATACGAACTTAGTGTCTCTATCGGTGATCTATTTTTACAGCCAAGCGTATACTAATACAACTTACCGATAGATCACATCTACCAGCTATTTAGCTATCTAGGACTCCTTATAGGGAAAGAAGTATACCTATTTAGTCAGGCGATCTATTATAATAAGAATACTATCGTAGATCACTCCTATAGCCGTATCCTTAGATTCTAGCAGCTTCGTAATAAAGTCTATCGTAACTAAACTCTATAGTTTATTAGCTATTGGCAGTGGCTAAAGTAGCCTATATAGCTTATATCATACTATCTTGCTTCGATTATAGATATCATAGCTCTATACGACTTCCTTAACTTATACTATTAACTATAGAAAGTTATAGTATTTCTTAACTTATACGACAGTCTTTATAACTCCTTTATATCCTCCGAGTTTCGACTCGTAGAGTTCTTAAATCATTCGTAGCTATTAGTCTTTATCGTAGATATATACTTTACCTTGGTACCAGAGTTTCCTATCTTTTTCTTCCACTCCGTTAGGTACTACTGGTCCGGGTACTATTTAATACTATACCTCGTTATTCCTTTCTTCTCGAAAGATTATATAGCATTCTAGGAACGAGTCAAGTAGATCATCTTCTACGGGTGTCTACGTTTCGTGATATAGCGTTCTATCTATTTGTTCTTTAAATAATGGTGGCATTGTTTCCGTTCGTCCTTCCGTATAATCCGTTCGTCGGCTTAAAGCGTCCGCTCGTACGTTTTCTTTGCCTTTCTTATAGCGGATCTTGAAGTTAAATTCCACGAGGAATTCTGCCTACCGTATTTGTCGTCTATTAAGCTCCTTTATTATTATAAAGTACTACAAATTCTTATGATCTGTATACACTTGTACTGGTTCGATCGTACTACTAAGATATAGTCGCCACTCCTTAAAAGCTTCGACAATCGCAAGTAGTTCCTTGTCGTAGATTAGATAGTTAAGACGTAGTCTATTAAGCTTCTTTGAAAAGAAGGCTATAGGATATAGCTTCCCTTGTTCGTCTCGTTATCCTAACTATCCTCTAATGGCGTAGTCTAAAGCGTCCGTTTCTACCTCGAATAGCTTCTTAGGGTCTAGTAGTACTAGTACTAGATCCTTGGTGATAGCGTCACAAATCTACGTAAATACTTACTTATATCGCTCTTCTTATTAGAACTTAGCGTTCTTCTTAGTAAGCTTATATAATAGTCGTACGATCGCTCCAAAGTTCCTAATAAATATCTAATAGAAGTTTGCAAATCCAATGAAACTTCGTACTTCTGTAACTAACATTAGTTATAGCTAATTCTTGATAGCTTTAACCTTTAAGGGTTCTATCCGAATTTATCCTAGGGATATCTCGTATCCCAAAAACACCGTCTTCTTAATGTAGAATTCGCTCTTTTCCTTATTAACTAATAGCTTGTATATGTATAATATGTCTAGTACTACTCTTATATACTTCCGGTGTTCGTCTATCGTCTTAGAAAAGATAAGTATATTATCGAGATAATATACCGTAAATTTATCGAAAAAGGGTTAAATAGCTTGATTAATCAGGGCTTAGAACGTTACTAGCGCGTTTATAAGTCCGAATGGTATAATAAGGTACTCGTAATAGCTATAGGGTGTCCTAAAGGCCGTTTTCTACTTATCACCTTCTTTAATCCGTATATAGTTATAGGCCGATGGCAAGTCAAGACGTATAAAATATTAGGCTCCTACTAACTAATCTTAGAGCTATAAGATTAGCGGTAACGGGTATCGATTCTTTACGGTCTGTTCGTTAAGTTACTAATAGTCGACATATAACCATAGCTTTCTATCTTTCTTAGGCATAAATAGGATTAGGTAGCCTACTAGCAATATCGACAGGCAGATATATCCTCTTCGAAGGTTCTCCTCTAGATATCGCTTAAGTTCTTCGTTCTACGTCTAGCTTATATAGTAGATCTTAAAGAACTTTAGTCGTGCTCCTTCCTTAAGCTTGATCTCGTAATCCTATAGGCCGTGTTCTAGTAATCCTTCTAGATATTTTGGTTCGAATGCTAGGTATCCTTTATACTCCTTCGGTACTTCCCTAGTCTTGTCTCGTTTCTCGGTTTTCTAATAGTATACGAATTTGGTTCTATCTATAGCGATACTAGCGATTTCTCCTGTCTCAACCTACTACTCTAATTATAATGCTCCGTATTCGTTAACGGAGAGAATAGCTATCGGCAGTTTAGCTCGTTCCTCCTATTGTAACGTCGGTGTCGTTATACTGCTTCTTCTAGAGTCTATAATAGTCTGCCTACCACTACCCGTCTCTTACGGTAGATCCGTAGAACGTGCCTCTCCCTAGGCACCTGTCTGTCGTAATCCTTGTGTACTTCCTATTATGCTAGTTAAATACGACTCTATTTGGGGTCGTAAGTAGCTACCATTCTTCTAGCTAATATCCGGGTTGTAGTCTTTATATTATAGTAATCCTAGTATTATATCTTTATCGTCGCCTATATCTATAATGCTAAATATAACTACTATAGTCTTCCCTACTATAGTAATATCAATCGGTTTGGTCTCCCCATATACCTATTATATCGGGAATAGCCCTTTAACTATACCATGCTTCCGTTTCATTCTCTAGAGTATCCGTAGCTAATTTACAAGTGTCAGCGAAATCAGGTTTATCTCTGCTCTACTATCTACTAATGTAAGCATTTCATGCTACTTCCATTACACCATTATCTATAGTCGCTTGTCTTGCCGTCGTCATCCAAAGATTATAGCGATTTCCTATATTTCTACCAGGAGGTCTCGATATAGTAGTCTCTTATACTAGTTCCTCCTATACTAAGCTACCACTCGCCGCTATATAGGCGTTAATGGTTTTCGGGCCCCTCGAAGGGCCCTAACCTGTTTCCCAGGTCAGTGTTAACCTCTTCGATTATTCGGCTAATAGCAGCTTCGTCGATCGTGCTTATTTCTATAAACCATTAAATGCTTACAGTTTCCTACCATTAGGTCTGTTCTACTTTCCATCGTACGCGCTATAGCTTCATCTAAAGCTCCCAAATTCGCGATTTCTTTTTATCCTTGTAATAAAGACAATCGTTACTCTAGTATAAGTCCTATATATCTTGTCCTATTCCGTAGTACCTAGGCTAGGCTCGTCTTAAAACTACTATAATGCCTTCTAGACTCTGGGTTTCGATCTTCTAGAGTAATTTGGCCGCTCTATTTCCCGCGTTATAGACCTATTCCATAGGGCGTAAACTTCTATCCCTATTTTCCTATCAGGTCGGCTAGTAATTGTTTTCAAATTTGTCGTAAAAGTGGTATCGGCATTTATATACTATATACTAGAACTAGGGCACTTATATATATGCCTTATACCAAGGGTATAATTATATAACGTTACCTAAAAGATATTAGAATTCTTTTCCGAAGCCTTCCTACTATATATAGACTATAGGTACCCTAATACTAAGGTAGGAATGTTTCTTCTAGTAGCTTTCCTATATATATTCGTCTTTTCTACGGTTCATATATATAAATTAGTACTTAGGGTTCTATACGTCATAGCTAAGTTACTAATCGTCAAAATGCTTGGTATAACTATTAGGTCTATCATACGTCACAGGCTGTTCCCCTTTAATAGTTTCTATAATATATCGGAGTTCCCTTATTTCGTCCCTTATCTTATCGCTCTACTAGGTAAGTCGAGTCAGGCGTCCATCTCGTTCGCATAACTCTATATTAAGCCGGAAAACTTCGTTACGGTACCATTCGATCCGTTCCCAAAGAAACAGGATATTCGGTCCAGGTCGGTCGACTCCTTAGGTATCAGTTGTCCATGATCTATCCCGCCTTTACGTAACCGTAAAACCCTACTGCCTCAAGGCTAGGAGAATCAAAATCGGTGGTACATACTCCCTTACCATATCCTATTTGGCAATGCCTATCTCGGGGTCTATAGTGACTAGTTCGGAGTATAGCATCTGTTTGTCTTTACTATTATTATCGTATTCGAGACTATCTATATTGCTATCCCTATCTTTATAGCTTATAGCTACTACTTTGATAATGTCCTTAGTCTTATCGATAATTATAGTTTCCTTTCCTAGGACTAGTTTCTAGTCTTTCTTTAGGCTTTAATATTCTTACTTATAATGTCCTTTCTTTCTATAGTTATAGTAGGTAGCGTTAGACTTGTCTTTAGCTATCTTCTTCTTATCTTGCTTCTATACTATATCTATATCTATAGCTCTAGGATATATCCTATATAAGGTACTAACATACGCTTGCTTTTTCTTGTTATTAGCCTTAACTATAGTTCTATTTATTTGACCTTATTTCCACTATTCCTATATATAGAGCTAATTATCGATTTTAATAGCTTATATAATATATTCATCTAGGGTTTTAGGCCGATTATACTTATATAGCTTATCTTTAACCTTTTCCTTTAAGCTATTATAAAATAGTTATATTAACGCCTCGTTATTAAGCTAAGACTTAAGTATATCCTATCTAAACTATATAGTATAAGAGGCTACTAACTTAGTCTATTAGAGATTAGCAAGCCTTTCTTATATATAAATCTTCTCGTCTTTGTTACTAAAAACCTTCTAAAGCTCTTCTTCAAAACGGTCGTAGGATCAGAAGACTACTTATATAAACGTGTCTTAGTTATCCTCGTCTTCCTTAGTAAGATAGTCGTTCTATATAGGTTCAAACCATCCAAGTACCTTGCCCTCTAATCTTATAGCTATATAGAGGACTTTAGCTTTATCGTCCGGAAACTTGTTATCATTAAGCCGGAAGTAGGATCGAAGGTTAGTCAAAAACCCTACGAGGTCCTCCTTAGTTCCTCCGTATTTGCTAGGTAGTTCGATCTTGATACGGCTTACTTTAGTGGTCTCGAGTGCCTTGATCTTAGTATAGGCCTCGTTAACCAGTTTCTACAAATGCTTTTCGCCGTTCTCGAGTTCCTTGATTCGAGCTTAAGCAGCCTTATCTCTCTAATCCAACTCCTGGATTCGCTACTGGAGTTGACCAAGCTAGGTGAGCAGCTGTTCGGCCGTGACGCTGGTAGCTATATCGATGTCGAGGTCGAAGTTACCTCTGTTCTGAACTATGATAGAACAAAGGGAGTGATAGTAACGTGTGACGAACCCTTTTAGAAGAAGTCTAAGTTGGGTTCGTCATAGGTTCCTATGCCTGTGATGCCTGTTATACACCTGTAACGGCTTGTGTGTAGTTGAAAGTGGTACCGTTAGATAGCGTTTTTCGAGAGCTTTCTGGCGATGGTAGTTTCGTATATTTTAGTGGGGTATTTACAGAGATATAAGAGTATAGAAGGTATTAGAGAGCTATTAGTTAGGATAGTTATAATACTAGCTAGTATATATTATAGATCCTAAACTCTATAAAGCTATAAAAGTATATAAGAAGAAGGGTATTAACCTTATTAAGGGGATTATCTAGGTGCTTTGCTTTATATTTATACTATCTGTTATAATACTCCATATAATAGTTATAATATAATATATAGCTAGTCTTAATATAGCTAAGCGTTTAGGAGTTAATCTATAGTATTAGATTTATAACTTTAATATTACCTTCTAATAAGCTACCTAATATAATATCCTAGAGATATAAGGTATATAAGGACTTTATACCTTTCTTAATACCCTTATTATATATATCTTATTAGCCTAGGTAGTATATAAGAGGATGAAAATTGAGCTTACTAATAGTATAGGATAGCTACTTCTAGAGCTTAGCTCCCTTATTATAAAAGCTAAGATCCTAATTAATAATAATATATAACCTAGAGTCTTTTAGAAGTATAGAATCTTCTTAATAACCTATATACTAATACTTCTTATAGCTTAGAAGAGTAGTAAGGAAAGAGGTAGAGACTTATATAGAGATTCTTATAATAGTTAGTGGTATAATATAAGATGTCCTTATAAGTATCTAAGATATCTATTAAACTAGGGTAGAGACCTCTTAGTATAACTAGAGGGGCACAGGTTATAGATTCGTTTTTCCGGTTCTAAACAAGTTATATACATACTAGATATAAATAGGGGGTGCCTATCTAGAAGGTACTAAGGATAATAAGGACAGTAGACAGTTTTTTATAGAATAGATTAATAATAATAGTAATAGACTACTATTATAGTATTATTTATATAATAATAAGGTTCTTCTTTTACATATAAGTTTAGCTATCTTTTTCTATATAGGTAGACTCTTTTACATCTACCTAGAGGGGCATTATTATCACTATCCCTACGTCTATTACTACCATTATCTAGGAAGCTAGACTTATCTACTATAACTACAAGTACCTAGATATACTAGATACTTTAAGCTAATACTCCTCTCTATCTAACTTGATAGAGGTTTGGTCTTAGGGGTATATAACTACTACTAGGAGAGGCTAGTACTAGTTTATATTTTAGGGGCTTAATTAGAGAAGAGCTTAGCTCTAGGTCTAAACTAGACTACTAGACCTTGAGAATAGTAGATAGTAATATTTACAATAGAGGAGCAAGGATATATATATAGAGGTATATATAGGAAAGCTATTAGGAAACTAAGAAGGGCAAATATAGGTACTAAGAGATCGATATATCTAGTAGTAGGCTAGGAGGCTACTCTTAGCCTAATATAATAATACTACTAGCGGTAGTAGGAGAAGTAATAAGATATTAAGATTAGGCGGGTTTACTATCTATCTAGAGGGATAGAGGTTTTAGAAGATCGATTAGTATAGTTAGAGCTACTTATAGTTAAGGAATAGGATTCCGGAGTTATAAGGACATTAGAGGAGAATCTTATAGCTATCCTAACCTTAGTTATCTTAGTATTAGCCCTTGCTAGTAGGACTATCTCTACCTATATACCACTACTCTTTAGTAGCTTAGTATAGATCTGTCTTATTATCTTAGTGTCTCTAGCTATAGAGGCTAGGGTATTATAGAGTATTCCTTATTAGAAGGGTTAGGAATAGCTTTACTAGGTATACTTAGAAGGGTCAAAGACAATAGATTAACTCTAGCTTTAATTATAACTATAGTAAGAAGACTTAAAGGAAGGAAGGAGGACTTCTTAGATTAGCTATTAAGGGAGTAAAATTACCTTTAAGGAAGTAACCTAAATAGGAAGGTATAATTAAGGATAGTAACTATTATAACCTCTCTTCTTATTAGTCTAGTAGATATTATAACCTAGAATACTACTTTTTATACCTTTTATATCTAGATATATTATATATTAAGACTTCCTTAGGGAGAACGCCTTTAGAATTACTATAGTTAATAGAGTTTAGAAACCTTACTTTTGATATAGAAGTCTAATATTATAACTAAGTAAATATTATAATAGATAGACTTATTAAGGTTATTTAGGTTATATTCCCTTTACCTATAGATAAGGGATTACCTAGACTCTTCTCTAGTTATAATGTTACTAAGTACCTAGAGCGCTTTATAAAGGTATATAAGATCTTTAGAGGAAATAATATAGATAAGATCTTCTACTTTAAGTAGTAGTATATAGATAACCTTTAAGAGATTCTAGATTAGTAGCTAGAGGTAAAGAAAAAGGATTAGGCTATATTTAAGGCTACTATTAAAGAGTATTAGAAGTAGAATAATTCCTAATAAGAGACTTCTATTTAGAAGTTAGAGCGTCTTTTAAATTCCTAATATATAGATTTAGCTAAGTCTATCTATAACTATCTAAAGTATATTAATATCTTATTAGAGTACCTAAGAAGAAGAAGGCAGTCTATTAGTTATCTATAGTCTAGAAGGTATAGGACTAATTCCTACCTACTCTCTAGACTAATCTTTAAGTCTATAAGAAAGAGGATATATAGGTTAATAATATAGAATAGGAGGAGTTCTATAACTTTATATAGGAGTGCTTATATAAGGGTATTAATACTAGGTTAATCTACTATAAACTAGATTATTATTATTATTATTAATCCTATACCATTATGCTAATAAGTATGCTAGAGCCTCTCTAGTTATATATACAAAGGAAACCGTACCTAATAGGCCAGATAAAAACCTCTGTCCCTCCTTTCATGCCTAATCCGGAATACTAATATACTATAAAGAAAAGGAGAAGTGGCTAGGATAGCCCTATAGAGGCCTTCCCTCTCGGTCTAGCTTCCTTACGAGGCGGTATTCCGGAAGCCTCCCTAGGTCTATTAGCTACTATAGAACCCTCCTTGCCAAACGATGGTTACGGGTCCCTATGCCCCGTAAAACGAGGTCTAGGTCCCTTTGCGACCGTATTTCCTAGGATTCCTACATTCGGCTTCTTGGTAGGTTCGGGCACTAGATAACTAGGTGCTCTACAGTCTCCCTCCCTTGGCTACAGGTATAGTAAAGGGTACTAACCCCTGGGACTTAAACCCTGAAAAGGAAGTCGCGGAGGCTAATAGCCCCTATATAGGCCTATACTAGTAGGGAGCTCTAGGCCTTCGTTAGGCCCTAGTGCCTTTATAGGCCTTCCCCCGTAAAAACTAGGTACGGGGGGTCCTTGTCCAATATACGCCATATCCTCCTACCGGCTTAGTTAGCCCTCTAACGGCTACTCTAGCTAGCTACTATAGCTAGTTCCGTGGCCTGTAGCCTTCTTTATAGGGTCTATAGGGGGGGTTAACCCCCTCTATAGCCTTTCTAAACCTACTGCCGGACTATTGACCTTACTACCTCTAGGGCTATAGGCTTCGGCTCCTGGCCCCTTGCCCTAGTCCTTCTCTTCCGGAACCTCTGGCTAAGCCTATTATAGGCCTGTTAGATAAGAGCCCTTATAGGGACCCAGGAGGCCCCTAGGCCTACTCCGGCCTATAGGAGTGACTAGTCGAGTTTGGCTTCGAAGTCAGCTAGCCTCTTGTTAAGATAGAGGTCGAAGGGTAGTACCTAGGCTTCCGTCTCGAGGCACCGGATAGGGGTAGCCTTGTAGGCCCTGGTAACTACTTAGAGGGCCCTGTATTAGGCCTTCGATAGTTCCCTAGCAGGGCCTTCCGGCTCGCCCCCTGGCTTAGTAGGCTTATAGAAGTTCGAGGCCCTATAAGCTAGGGCGCTATAGATATACTTGGTATAGACCTTACGGGCCTATAGCAGGCTAGGGCCCTAGGTCTTCGTAGCAAGCCTAGTTAGGGCAAACTCCTAGGTTTCTAGCTTCTTAGCTACCTTTATACAATAGGGGCCCTACTATAGCCTCTAGTCTAGCTAGACCCCTAGGAATCTAGCTAACTTCAAAGGGGCTATAGTGGTAATACCCCCTCCGGGCCGTAGGAGCTCTAGCGGTCGTGACCACTATTTCCGGCCCCTATTAAAGTGGATGAGTTCGTACTTTTCCGGGGCAAAGGCTATACCCCGGGTCTCTGCCTACTATAGGTAGGCCTTCTAAGCCTTCTATAGCTAATCGTTATAGGCCTCTTCGGCCTTCCTAAAGGCTAGAAGGTTAGTATTATCGGCAAAGCCTACCAAACTGACCGTAGGGCTGGCCTAGTAAATGGCCTAGTAGAGGGAGGCTATATAGAAGATAAATAGTATAGGGGAGAGGGGTGACCCCTAGGGGACCCCGGCCCTTACTACTATATCCTCCGTTTCCTAGCTATCGAAGTGAAGGATAGCTACCCTGTCCTATAGCTATTCCCTAACCTAGACCACTAACCACCTCGGGAAGCCCTAGCTCTATAAAGTGGTTAGTAGCTAGGTATGGTTGACAGTGTCGAAAGCCCCTGAGATATCGAGCTATAGGAGGGAGGCAGCCGCCTTGTGTCTCCAAGCCTCCTAAACCTAGGCTATAATAAGCCGAATAGCTAGTTCGGTAGACCTATGTTCCCAGTTACCTATCTACTCGGCCGGGAGAAGCCTATAGGCCTCTGCGATAGCCGTTACCTTCTAGGTAACTATAGCCTCTAGTACCTTGCCTACTGTCGGTAGGAGCGCTATAGGCCTATAGCTACCCGGGGTAAAGTAGGCCTGTAGGGGTTTGCCAGGCTTACGGAGGACTACTGTCTTAGCCCTTTTGAACCGGGCCGGGAAATAGCCGAGCTGTAAGCTCTCCGAGGCTAGTATAGCTAGTATCCGGTAGAGGGGCCGCCTATAGGCCTTTAGTAGGCCTATAGGGAGGAGGTCCTTCCCTAGGGCCTTCTATAGGGCCGCTCTAGCTAGTACTGCCCTGACATCGCCTACCGTGACCTCCTGGCTTATTTCGAACTTCGGCTCCTAGTGGTCGTTTAGATCTGGGTCGTTAATATCTGATAGGTCCGCTTCCGGGTTCGGAAAGAACTTATCGGCTAGGGCCCTAGCCTTCTGTTGGTGGGTTGTAAGCCCTCCTTCGAAGGCTGGGAGCTTTAGAGGGTCGACCGGTAGGTGGCTTTGTAGCCTTGCCTACCGCTCTAGTCTCTATAATAGGTCCGGCTAGTTGGTTGCCTCCCGTAACGTAGCTCTCTAGCTCTTGGTCTTCGCGGCCGTAATAGTCTTAGCCTGGTCCTATAGGGCCTGCCGAAGTACCTCCTACGTATAGGGGTTTAGGGTGTCCCTATAGGCACTATAAACTAGATCTAAAGGGTAGAGAGGTAAAGCTATAGGTAAGCCTACCTATTAAGAAAGGCTTAACTACTCCCTAGACTTAGGAAAGTTCTTTAGTACTATCTATCTAGAGGGATAATATATTTAACGAGATTATTAATAGGCTTATAGACGCGTTATATAAGCTTTAGATCAATAGAAGGAAAGTTAGCTAAAGGGGCTTTAATAGAGCTAGGTATACCTATAACTAGATAGGCAATCTAAGTAATGACAAAGTCAAAGAAATCTAGACCTTCCTATTTATTACCTAAAAGTCTTAGCAAAGAAAGAAAAGTAGATACTAGCTAGGTCTAATCTTTATAAGTCCTTAAAGGTTGTTACAATTTGGCCGTATAAGGCGACCCGACAAGGCACACGGAACCAATCAGGAACCACAAGACCTAAAGACCAATTAGAAAGTGATCGTAGTAATCACACTTCGATCAAGGCAAGCACCCGAATAATGATCAAAGGATCGTAGTAACAATCACACGATCGGAATCTAAGGGGAACACTTAGGAATAAAGGAACTAGACAAATATATTAGATAGCTAGTCACTCGTTCTAGTAGGCTCTAGAGTTTACTAGTAATAGTAACTTACAATCACAGTATTCCTAATAGCATCGCACTACTATAAGAGATAACTCTATTATTATAAACCCTTTAACTTCACCAAATCCCTTAGACAACCTATACGCTTGTCCTACGCCACTTACCTTCGTCTAAACCCTTTCAGAGGAAGTCTAAGTTAGGTTTGTCACACGTTACTATCACTCCCTTTATTCTATTATGGTTCAGAATAGAGGTAACTTCGACCTCGACATCGATATAGCTACTAGCGTTATGGCCGAATAGCTGCTCGCCTAGCTTAGTTAACTCTAGTAGCGAATCTAGGAGTTAGACTAGAGAGACAAGGCTGCTTAAGCTCGAATCAAAGAACTCGAGAATGGCGAAAAGCATTTATAGAAACTGGTTAACGAGGCCTATACTAAAATCAAGGCGCTTAAGAATGCTAAAGTAAGCTGTATTAAGATCGAACCGCCTAGCAAGTATAGAGGAACTAAGGAAGACCTTGTAGGGTTTTTAACTAACCTCTGATCCTACTTCTGGCTTAATGATGATAAGTTTCTGGATAACAAAGCTAAAGTCCTCTATATAGCTACGAGACTAGAGGGCAAGGCACTCCGATGGTTTAAACCTATATAGAACGACTATCTTACTAAGGAAGATAAGGACGACCGAGATACGTTTATATAGGTAGTCTTTCGATCCTATGACCGTTTTGAAGAAGAGCTTTAGAAGGTTTTTAGCGATAAAGACGAGAAGATTTACATATAAGAGAGACTTACTAATCTCCGATAGACCAAGTTAGTAGCCTCCTATACTATATAGTTTAGATAGGATATACTTAAGTCTTAGCTTAACAATAAGGTATTGATATAACTATTTTATAACGGCTTAAAGGAAAAGGTTAAAGACAAGCTATATAAGTACGACCGGCCTAAAACTCTAGACGAATATATCGTATAGGCTATTAGAATTGACGATCGGCTTTATATATAGGAGTAATAGAAACAAGGTTAAATAAATAGAACTATAGTTAAGGCTAATAACAAGAGAAAGCAAGCGTATATTAATACCTTATATAGAACGTATCCTAGAACGATAGATATAGATATAATATAGAAGCAGGATAAGAAAAAGATAGCCAAAGACAAGTCTAACGCTACCTACTATAACTACGGAAAGAAAGGACACTATAGGCGAGAATGTCAAAGCCCGAAGAAAGACTAGAAACTAGTCCTAGGAAAGGAAACTACGGTTATCGACAAGACTAAAGATATCGTCAAAGTAATAGCTACAAGCTACGAAGATAGTATAACGAACCTAACTTAGACTTCCTCTAAAAGGGTTTAGACGAAGGTAAGTGGTACAGGACAAGCATATAGGTCGTCTAAGGGATTCGGTAAAGCCAAAGGGTTTATAACAACAGAGTTATCTCTTTATAGTAGTATAATACTGTTAGGGGTACTATAATTATAAAGGAGAGTTACTATTACTAATGAACTCTAGAGTCTACTAGAACGAGTGACTATCTACATATATATATAACCTTCCTAGATTACCTTGATCAGTCCTTGGTTAGTGATCCTAGTAAGCCGCTTATCGCAATTAGTGACTTTACGCTGATCTTAGTAATCGTAAGCTAGCATATAGTAGGGCTTTTAGTGCTCCCTACGTTATAATTGGTTCTTCCCGTCCTTTTGGCTTGATTGGCCTATCTATACTGGTAGCCTAGGCGGCATCTATATATATATTTCCGTAACACGATGCCCTCCCTCCGAGGCTTTCGACCCGAAAGCCCTCTTAGGCCGTTTCAAATAGTGCCAACTCCCTCTCGTAACTTGCTCCTGTGAGTTCCCCCCCCCTTGCTCCCTTCCGCCGTTTACTATGGCTAACCGTATAAAGAAACGCCATCGTAATATAACGCGTGAATGTCGTGTCTTAGTCGCTACGATTGAGCGAGACGGTTCCGAAACTATGCCGTATTCTAACTATTGGCGTATAACGCCTAAGAAGCGTTATATTATGTCGGGAAATTCCAAGAGGTGCTTAAATTGTACGTGTAAGGGAAAGTCTTACGACGGGCCGAACGTAGCGGATTCCTATAAGTGGCTTCTATTTGTCCTCCTATTTCCGTTCTGACTTGTTATAGTATTACGTAACTAGCGTGAGTAAGATAGGCTAGAGGAGGAAATTTTGGCGATAGTCTTTATAACTCCTTTATATCCTCCGAGTTTCGACTCGTAGAGTTCTCGAATCATTTATAGCTATTGGTCTTTGTCATAGATATATGCTTTGCCTCGGTACTAGAGTTTCCTATCTTTTTCTTCCACTTTGCTAGGTACCACTAGTTTAGGTACTGCTTGATATTGTGCCTTGTTAATCCTTTCTTCTTGAAAGATTATATAACATTCTAGGAACGAGTCGAGTAGATCATCTTCTACGGGTGTCTACGTTTCGTGATATAGCGTTCTATCTATTCGTTCCTTGAATAACGGTGGTATTATTTCCGTTCGTCCTTCTATATGATCCGTTCGTCGGCTTAAAGCGTCTACTCGTACGTTTTCTTTACCTTTCTTATAGCGGATCTCAAAGTTAAATTCTATAAGGAATTCTACCTATCGTATTTGTCGTCCGTTAAGCTCCTTCGTCATCGTAAAGTACTATAGATTCTTATGATCTATATATACTTATACTAGTTCGATCGTACCACTAAGATATAGTCGCTATTCCTTAAAAGCTTTGACAATCGTAAGTAGTTCCTTGTTATAGATTAAATAGTTAAGACATAGTCTATCGAGCTTCTTTAAAAAGAAGGCTATAGGATATAGCTTCCCTTGCTCGTCTCGTTATCCTAACTGTCCTCTAATAGCGTAGTCTAAAGCGTCTGTTTCTACCTCGAATGGCTTCTTAGGGTCTGGTAGTACTAGCACTAGATCCTTGGTGATAGCGTTACGAATCTGTGTGAATGCTTGCTCGTGTCGCTCTTCCTATTAGAACTTAGCGTTCTTCTTAGTAAGCTTATACAATGGTTATACGATCGCTCTAAAATTCCTAATAAACATTTGGTAGAAGTTTGTAAACCTGATAAAACTTCGTATTTCTGTGACTGATGTCGGTTATAGCTAATCTTTAATAGCTTTAACCTTTAAGGGTTCTATCCGAATTTATCTTAGGGATATCTTGTATCCTAAAAACACCGTCTGCTTATTATAGAATTCGCTTTTCTCCTTATTAACTAATAGCTTATATATATATAACGCGTCTAGCATTACTCTTACGTGCTTCCGGTGTTTGTCTATCGTCTTAGAGAAGATAAGTATATCGTCGAGATAGTATATCGTAAATTTATTAAGAAAGGGTCGGATAGCTTGATCAATTAGGGCTTAGAACATTGCTAGCGCGTTTGTAAGTCCGAATAGTATAATAAGGTACTTATAGTGGCTATAGGGTATCCTAAAGGCCGTTTTCTACTTGTTACCTTCTTTGATCTATATATAGTTATAGGCCGATGGCAAGTCAAGATACGTAAAATATTAGGCTCCTAATAACTAATCTTAGAGCTATAAGATTAGCGGTAACAGGTATCGGTTTTTTACGGTCTATTCGTTAAGTTACCGATAATCGATATATAACTATAGCTTTCTATCTTTCTTAGGCACAAATAGGATTAGGTAGCCTACTAGCAATGTTAACAGGTAGATATATCCTCTTCGAAGATTCTCCTCTAGATATCGCTTAAGTTCTTCGTTCTATGTCTGGCTTATATGGTAGATTTTAAAGAACTTTAGTTACACTCCTTCCTTAAGCTTGATCTCGTAATCCTATAGGCCGTATTCTGGTAATCCTTCTAGATGCTTTGGTTCGAATGCTAGGTATCCTTCGTACTCCTTCGGTACTTCCCTAGTCTTATCTCGTTTCTCTATTTTCTAATAGTATACGAACTTAGTTCTATCTATAGTGATACTAGCGATTTCTCCTGTCTTAACCTATTGCTCTAATTGTAGTACTCCGTATTCGTTAACGGAGAGAACAGCTATCGGCGGTTTAGCTCGTTCCTCCTGTCGTAACGTTGGTATCGTTATACCGCTTCTTCTAGAGTCCGTAGTGGTCTGTCTGCTATTGCCCGTCTCTTGCGGTGGATCCGTAGGACATGCCTTCCCTAGAGCATCGTCTGCTCACGATCCTTACGTGCTCCTTATTATACTAGTCGAATATAACTCTATCTAGGGTTATAGGTAGCTACTATTCTTCTAGCTAATATCTAGGTTATAGTCTTTATACTATAGTAGTCCTAATATTATATCCTTATCGTCGCCTATATCTATAATACTAAATACGACTACTATAGTCTTCCCTACTATAGTAATATCGATCGGTTCGGTCTCCTTATATACCTATTACGTTAGGAATAGCCCTTTAACTATACTGTACTTCTATTTTATCCTCTAGGGTATCCGTAGCTAATTTATAAGTATTGGCGAAATTAGGTTTATCTCTGCTCTACTATCTATTAGTACGAGCATTTTATACTACTTCTATTATACTGTTATCCATAGTTACTTATCTTGCCGTCGTCGTCTAAAGATTATAACGATTTCCTATGTTTCTACTAGGAGGTCTCGATATAGTAGTCTCTTATACTAGTTCCTCCTATATTATACTACTACTTGCTACTATATAGGCGTTAATGGTTTTCGGGCCCCTCGAAGGGCCCTAACCCGTTTCCTAGGTCGGTACTAACCTCTTCGATTATTTAGCTAATAGCGGCTTCGTCAATCGTTCTCATTTCTGTAAGCCATTAAGTGCTTATAGCTTCCTACCATTAGGTCCGTTCTGCTTTTCGTCGTATAGTCTATAGCTTTATCTAAAGCTCCCGAATTCGCGATTTCTTTTCGTCCGTGTAATAGAGACAATCGTTACTCTAGTATAAGTCCTATATGTCTTGTCCTATTCCGTAGTACCTAGGCTAGGCTCGTCTTAGAACTACCGTAATACCTTCTAGACTCCGGGTTTCGATCTTCTAGAGTAATTCGGCCGCCCTGTTTCCCGCGTTGTAGACCTATTCCACAGGGCGTAAACTTCCGTCCCCATTTTCCTGTCGGGTCAGCTAGTGATTGTTTTCGAATTTGTCGCGGAAGTAGTATTAGCATTTGTATATTATATACTAGAATTAGGACACTTATATATATACCTTATGTCGAGGGTATAGTTATATAGCATTACCTAGAAGATATTGGAATTCTTTTCCGAATCCTTCCTACTATATATAGACTATAGGTACCCTAATGCTAAGGTAAGAATGTTTCTTCTAGTAGCTTTCCTATATACGTTTGTCTTTTCTATAGTTCACGTATATAAACTAGTACTCTAGGTTCCGTATGTCATAGCTAAGTTACTAATCGTCAAAGTACGTAGTATAACTATTAGGTCTATTATACGTTATAGGCTGTTCCCCTTTAATGGTTTCTATAATACGTTAGAGTTCCCTTATTTCGTCCCTTATCTCGTCGCTCTACTAGGCAAGTCGAGTTAGGCGTCTATCTCATTCGCGTAACTCTATATTAAGCCGGAAGACTTCGTTATAGTACCATTCGATCTGTTCCTAAAGGAACAAGATGTTCGGTCCGGGTCGGTCGACTCCTTGGGTATCGGTTATCCACGATCCATCCTATCTCTATATAACTATAAAACCCTACTACCTCAAGGCTAGGAGAATCAAAATCGGTAGTATATACTCCCCTGCTATATCCTATTCGGTAATGCCTATCTTAGGGTCTATAGTAACTAGTTTAGAGTATAGCGTCTATTTGTCTTTACTATTGTTATTATATTCGAGACTGTCTATATTGCCATCCCTATCTTTATAGCTTATAGCTACTACTTTGACGACATCCTTAGTTTCGTCGATAACTATAGTTTCCTTTCCCGGGACTGGTTTCTAATCTTTCTTTAAGCTTTAACATTCTTGCCTATAGTATCCTTTCTTTCTATAGTTATAGTAGGTAGCATTAGACTTGTCTTTAGCCGTCTTCTTCTTGTCCTACTTCTATACTATATCTATATCTATAGCTCCGGGATACGTCCCGTATAAGGTACTAATATATACTCGCTTTTTCTTGTCGTTAGCCTTAACCATGGTTCCGTTCATTCGACCTTGTTTCTACTATTCCTATATATAGAGCCGATCGTCGATTCTGATAGCCTATACGATATATTTGTCTAGCGTTTTAGGCTAGTTATACTTATATAGCTCGTCTTTAACCTTTTCCTTTAAGCTATTATAAAATAGTTATATTAATACCTTGTCATTAAGCTAAGACTTAAGCATATCCTATCTAAACTATATAGCGTAGGAGGCTACTAACTTGGTCTATTAGAGATTAGTAAGTCTTTCTTATACGTAAATCTTCTTGTCTTTATTACTAAAGACCTTCTAAAGCTCTTCTTCGAAACGGTTATAGGATCGGAAGACTACCTATATAAAGGCGTCTCGGTCGTCCTTGTCTTCCTTAGTAAGGTAGTCATTCTATATAGGTTTAAACTATCTAAGTACCTTGCCCTCTAGTCTCGTAGTTATATAGAGGACTCTGGCTTTGTCGTCCGGAAACTTGTCATCATTAAGCCGGAAGTAGGATCGGAGGTTTATCAAAAACCCTATAAGATCCTCTTTAGTTCCTCTATATTTACCAGGTAGTTCGATCTTGATACGGCTTACTTTAGCAGTCTTAAGCGCCTTGATTTTGGCGTAGGCCTCGTTAACTAGTTTCTACGAGTGCTTTTCGCCGTTCTTAAGTTCCTTAATTCGAGCTTAAGTAGCCTTGTCTCTCTGGTCCAACTCCTAGATTCGCTACTAGAGTTAACTAAGCTAGGCGAGCAGCTGTTCGGCCGTAACGTTAGTAGCTATATCGATGTCGAGGTCGAAGTTACCTCTATTCTAAACCATGATAGAACAAAGGGAGTGATAGCAATGTATGATAAACCTAACTTAGACTTCCTCTGAAAGGGTTCAGACGAAGGTAAGTGGTACGGGATAAGTGTATAGGTCGTCTAAAGGATTTGGTGAAGCTAAAGGGTTTATAATAATAGAGTTATCTCTTTATAGTAATACGATACTATTAGGGGTACTATGATTATAAAGGAGAGTTACTATCACTAGTGAACTCTAGAGTCTACTAGAACGAGTGACTATCTATATGTATATATAACCTTCCCGGATCACCTTGATCAGTCCTTGGTTAGTGATCCTGGTAAGCTGCTTATCACGATTAGTGACTTTATGCTGATCTTGGTGATCGTAAGCTAGTATACGGTAGGGCTCTTAGTGCTCCCTACGTTATAATTGGTTCTTCCTGTCCTTTTAGCTTGATTAGCCTATCTATGCTGGTGGCCTAGGCGGTATCTATATATATATTTCCGTAACAGATAGGGATAACGATATAGATAGTCTTGAATATAATAATAATAGCAAAAGCGAATAGACGCTATACTCCGAACTAGTTACTATAGACCTAGAAATAGGTATTACCAAATAGGATACGGTAGGGGAGTATATACTATCGATTTCAATTCTCCTAGCCTTAAGGCAGTAGGGTTTTGTAGTCATATAGAGGTAGGATAGATCGTAGACAACCAATACCTAAGGAGTTAACCGACCCGGACCAAATATCCTATTCCTTTAAGAACGGATCAAATGGTACCATAACGAAGTTTTCTAGCTTAATACAGAGTTATATAAACAAGATAGACGCCTAACTTGACTTGCCTAGTAAAGCGATAAGATAAGGGACGAAATAAGGGAACTCTAACGTATCGTAGAAACTATCAAAGGGGAACAGCCTATAACGTATAATAGACCTAATAGTTATACCAAGCACTTTAACAATTAGTAACTATAACAAACCCAACTTAGACTTCTTCTAAAAGGGTTCAGACAAAGGTAAGTGATACGAGACTAGTATATAAGTCGTCTAAGGGATTCGGTAAAGCCAAAGGGTTTATAATAATAGAGTTGTCTCTTCATAGTAGTACAATGCTATTAGGGGTATTATAATATAAGGAGTACATTACTATCACTAGTGAACTCTAGAGTCTACTAGGATAAGTGACTAGCTATCTAATATACTTGTCTGGTTCCTTTAGTCCTAAGTGTTCCCCTTAGATTCCGATCATATAATCGCTGCTATGATCCTTCGATCATTGTTCGGGTGCTTGCCTTGATCGAAGTACGATCACTACGATCACTTTCTAATTGGTCCTTAGGTCTTATAGTTCCTGATTGGTTCCGTATACCTTGTCAGGTCGCCTTATACGGCCAATTCATGACACGATACCCCTCCCCTAGGTCTTTCGTCCTCGAAAGACTTAGGTCCGTTTTAAATAGCACTAACACCCCTCCCTTCTATATGTAGTCGTGTTTCCTTAATCCCCCTCCTCTCTTCCTTTTATGATGTCGTCAAGATGACTAATCGTGTAAGAAAGAAGCCGAAGTCTAAGCCTACTACGTCGACTCTTCATGCTAACTATCTTCTAGCCGCGATTCTTTCCTTGGATAATCTTTTAACGATATATCCTTATACGCCATGCGAGTCTAAAGGCCTTAGTTCGTATAAGGTTTCAAAAAGCGATTCTTCTTGATATATAGAGTGCGTTTATAATAAGTGTTCGAATTACAACGTTCTTAGTGTTTCTCCTACTTAGCTTCGGTCTATTATAGCTTAGCATCAAAAACTTAAGGATAAGCTTATAGCTACTAAGGAGCGGGTCCTTTGTCTTTAGAAACAGAAACAGATATAGTTTAAGAAGATAATAAGAGCTATTGCTCGGGGTATCGATAGTATAGAGGAGTTAGAGCGAGTAGAACATAAGGAGGCTGAAGCGGCGGCGGTAGTAGAGGCTCCTAGGGTTACTACGTCTTCTTCGACCCCGTCTTACTTGTCTACCGATTTCGGACAGCTTTAGGATTCCGTATATCCTAAAGTTCCTTTAGATCTGTCCTTGCTAGCCGATTTTAGGTTAGTTTTAGGTCTGTCGCTTTCGGTCGGTTAGGGTTCCTCTAATAGAACTATTAAAGTTTCTCGGGGTAATTTAGGTTCTTAACTAGTTCCTATAAATTGTCTTCTAGTCTAAAATCAAGCTATTTGACCAGGTACTATAGTTCCCTATTAATAACGTATAAATCTAGAATTTCTTTGATATCCTATTCTTCCTCTTTATCCTCTGCTTTGATGTTTATAGCGATCTTAGCATTCTTTAGTACTAGTTCAAGAAGTGAAATATAAAAAACATCTATCTATAATCGTATAGATGACGGTAACGATAATCGATAGTTAGATATCGAGATTCGTTCTTTGATAGCGAAGGGTCTGACCTTCTTAAAGTCTAGCTTTGTGCTTGGTCGTTTGGTTCGTAGGTTTCGTACGATTAGATAGACTTTGTCTCCCCTCTCTAGGCGAGGTCCCTCGAGCCTATGTTTATTATAGTAGTTCTTTATTCTGGTTCTGACAAACTCGAGTTCCTTTTTGAGTTTCTCGTATAATACATATATCTGCTCTACTTTGACTGCCGCTCTTGGCACTATGACCTCTAGTCCTTGCCTAAGGTCTACTTTATATCTGTAGTTCGTAAAGAACGGTGTAACTTTGGTCGTTTCTATTAGCGTTATATTGTAAGCGAGTTATACTATTAGCAATAGTATAACCTAGTCATCTTGTTGGTAGTTAACGTAAGAGCGGAGGTATTGCTTAATAACCTGGTTTAGTCGCTCCGTTTGTCCGTCGGTTTATAGGTAATATGCCATTGATAGCTTGCTATTAATGCCTAATTATTATATTAACGCTTGCTAGAACTTTGATACGAACTTAGTATCTCTATCGGTGATCTATTCTTACGGCCAAGCGTATACTAATGTAACTTGCCGATAGATCACGTCTGCTAGCTATTTAGCTATCTAGGACTCCTTGTAGGGAAAGAAGTATACCTATTTAGTTAGGCAATCTACTATAGTAAGAATATTATTGTAGATCACTCCTATAGCCATATCCTTAGATTCTAGCAGTTTTATAATAAAGTCCATTATAACTAAACTCTATAGTTTGTCAGCTATTAGCAATAGCTAAAGTAGCCTGTATAGCTTATATCGTGCCGTCTTGCTTCGATTATAGATATTGTAGCTCTGTACAACTTCCTTAACTTATACCATTAATTATAGAAAGTTATAGTGTTTCTTGACTTATACGATAGTCTTCGTGACTCCTTTATATCCTCCAAGTTTCGACTTGTAGAGTTCTCGAATCATTTATAGCTATTAGTCTTTATTATAGATATACGCTTTGCCTCGGTACTAGAGTTTTCTATCTTTTTCTTCTACTCCGCTAGGTACCACTAGTCCAGGTGCTACTTAATACTATACCTCATTGATCCTTTCTTCTCGAAAGATTACGTAATATTCTAGGAACGAGTCAAGTAGATCATCTTCTATAGATGTCTACGTTTCGTGATATAGCGTTCCGTCTATTCGTTCCTTAAATAATGATAGCATTGTTTCCGTTCGTCCTTCTGTATAATCTGTTTGTCGGCTTAAAGCGTCCGCTCGTACGTTCTCTTTGCCTTTCTTATAGTAGATCTTAAAGTTAAATTCCACGAGGAATTCTACCTATCGTATTTATCGTCCGTTAAGCTCCTTCGTTATTATAAAGTACCGTAGATTCTTATGATCTATATATACTTATACTAGTTCGATCATACTACTAAGATATAGTCGCCATTCCTTAAAAGCTTTAATAATCGTAAGTAGTTCCTTATCGTAGATTAGATAGTTAAGACGTAGTCCGTCGAGCTTCTTTAAAAAGAAGGCTATAAGGTATAGCTTCCCTTGTTCGTCTCGTTATCCTAACTATCCTCCGATAGCGTAGTCTAAAGCGTCCGTTTCTACTTCGAATGGCTTCTTAGGGTCTGGTAGTACTAGCACTAGATCCTTAGTAATAGCGTCGCGAATCTACGTAAATGCTTGCTTGTGTTACTCTCTCTATTAGAACTTAGCGTTCTTCTTAGTAAGCTCGTATAATAGTCGTACGATTACTCTAAAATTCCTAATAAATATCCGATAGAAGTTTGTAAACCCAATAAAACTTTATACTTCTATAACTAATGTCGGTCGTAGCTAATCTTTAATAGCTTTAATCTTTAAGGGTTCTATCCGAATTTATCCTAGGGATATCTCATATCCTAAAAACACCGTCTGCTTAACGTAGAATTCACTTTTCTCCTTGTTAACTGATAGCTTATACGCGTATAATGCGTCTAGCACTATTCTTACGTGCTTCTAGTGTTCGTCTATCGTCTTAGAGAAGATAAGTATATCGTCAAGATAGTATACCGCAAATTTATCGAGAAAGGGTCAGATAGCTTAATCAATTAGGGCTTAGAACGTTGCTAGTGCGTTCGTAAGTCTAAATGGCATAACGAGATACTCGTAGTAACTATAGGGTATCCTAAAGGCCGTTTTCTACTTGTCGCCTTCTTTGATCTATATATAGTTATAGGCCGATAGCAAGTCAAGATACATGAAATATTAGGCTCCTACTAACTGATCTTGGAGCTGTAAGATTAGCGGTAATAGGTATCGATTTTTTACGGTCTGTTCGTTAAGTTACCGATAATCGATGTATAACTATAGCTTTCCGTCTTTCTTAGGTATAAATAGGATTAGGTAGCCTACTAGCGATATTAACGGGCGGATATATCTTCTTTAAAGATTCTCCTCTAGATATCGCTTGAGTTCTTCGTTCTACGTCTAGCTTATATAGTAGATCTTAAAGAACTTTAGTCGTACTCCTTCCTTAAGCTTGATCTCGTGATCCTATAGGCCGTGTTCTAGTAATCCTTCTAGATACTTTGGTTCGAATGCTAGGTGTCCTTTATACTCCTTCGGTACTTCCCTAGTCTTGTCTCGTTTCTCTGTTTTCTAATAGTATATAAACTTGGTTCCGTCTATAGCGATACTAGCGATTTCTCCTATCTTAACCTATTACTCTAATTGTAATACTCCGTATTCGTTAACGGAGAGAATAGCTATCGGCGGTTTAGCTCGTTCCTCTTGTTATAACGTTAGTATCGTTATACTACTTCTTCCAGAGTCTGTAGTGGTCTGTCTGCCACTGCCTGTCTCTTGCGGTGGATCCGTATGATATGCCTTCCCTTGAGTATCGTCTGCTTGCGATCCTTATACGCTCCCTATCACGCTAGTTGAATATAACTCTGTCCGGGGTCGTAGGTAGCTACTATTCTTCTAGCTAATGTCTAGGTTATAATCTTTATATTATAGTAATCCTAATATTATATCTTTATCGTTACCTATATCTATAATACTAAATATAACTATTATAATCTTCCCTACTATAGTGATATCGATTAGTTTGGTCTCCTTATATACCTATTATGTCGGGAATAGCCCTTTGACTATACTATATTTCCGTTTCATCCTCTAGGGTATCTATAGCTAATTTACAAGTGTCGGCAAAATTAGGTTTATCTCTGCTTTACTATCTACTAATACAAGCATTTTATACTACTTCTATTATACCGTTATCTATAGTCGCTTGTCTTACTATTATCGTCTAAAGATTGTAGCGATTTCCTATATTTCTACTAGAAGGTCTTGATATAGTAGTCTCTTACGCTAGTTCCTCCTATACTATGCTATTACTTGCCGCTATATAGGCGTTAATGGTTTTTAGGCCCCTTAAAGGGCCCTGACCCGTTTCCTAGGTCAGTACTAACCTCTTCGATTGTTCGGCTAATAGTAGCTTCGTCAATTATTCTTATTTCTATAAGCTATTAAGTGCTTATAGCTTCCTACCATTAGGTCTATTCTACTTTTTATCATATAGTCTATAGCTTCATCTAAAGCTCCCGAATTCGCGATTTCTTTTCGTCCACGTAATAGAGATAATTATTACTCTAGTATAAGTCCTATATGTCTTGTCCTATTCTATAGTACCTAGGCCAGGCTCGTCTTAGAACTACCGTAATGCCTTCTAGACTCCGGGTTTCGATCTTCTAGAGTAATTCGGCCGCTCTGTTTCCCGCGTCGTAGACCTATTCCATAGGGCGTAAACTTCTGTCCCCGTTTTCCTGTCAGGTCGGCTAGTGATTGTTTTCGAATTTGTCGTGGAAGTAGTATCGGCATTCGTATACTATATACTAGAACTAGGGCACTTGTATGTATACCTTATATCGAGGGTATAGTCGTATAGTGTCGCCTAGAAGATATTAGAATTCTTTTCTAAATCCTTCCTATTATATATAGACTATAGGTACCCTAATGCTAAGGTAGGAATATTTCTTCTAGTAGCTTTCCTACGTACGTTCGTCTTTTCTATAGTTTACGTGTATAAACTGGTACTCCAGGTTCTATACGTTGTAGCTAAGTTACTAATTGTCAAAGTACGTAGTATAACTATTAGGTCTATTATACGTCATAAGCTATTCCCCTTTGATGGTTTCTATAATATATCGGAGTTCCCTTATTTCGTCCCTTATCTCGTCGCTCTACTAGGCGAGTCGAGTCAGGCGCCTATCTCGTTTACGTAACTCCGTATTGAGCCGGAAAACTTTATTACGGTACTATTCGATCTGTTCCTAAAGGAATAAGATATTTGGTCTAGGTTAGTCAACTCCTTAGGTATTAGTTATCTACGATCTATCCTGTCTCTACGTAACCATAAAACCTTACTACCTTAAGGCTAGGAGAATCGAAATCGGTGGCGTATACTCCCCTGCTATATCCTATTTGGCAATACCTATCTCGGGGTCTATAGTGACTAGTTCGGAGTACGGCGTCTGTTTGTCTTTGCCGTTATTACTATATTCGAGACTATTTATATTACTATCCCTGTCTTTATAGCTTGTAGTTACTACTTTGATGATATCTTTGGTTTCGTTAATAACCGTAGTTTCCTTTCCCAAGACTAGTTTCTAATCTTTCTTTAGGCTTTGACATTCTCGCTTATAATGTCCTTTCTTTCCGTAGTTATAGTAGGTAGCATTAGACTTGTCTTTGGCTGTCTTCTTCTTATCTTACTTCTATACTGTATCTATATCTATAGCTCTAGGATATATCCTATATGAGGTATTAACGTACGCTTGCTTTTTCTTATCGTTAGCCTTAACCGTGGTTCCGTTCATTTGACCTTGTTTTTACTATTCCTATATATAGAGCCGATTGTCGATTCTGATAGCCTATACGATATATTTGTCTAGCGTTTTAGGCTAGTCGTACTTATATAGCTTGTCTTTAACCTTTTCCTTTAAGCCGTTATAAAATAGTTATATTAACGCCTCGTCGTTAAGCTAAGACTTAAGTATGTCCTGTCTAAACTATATAGTATAGGAGGCTGCTAACTTGGTCTGTCAGAGATTGGCGAGCCTTTCTTACATGTAAATCTTCTTATCTTTATCGCTAAAGACCTTCCAAAGCTCTTCTTCGAAACGGTCGTAGGATCGGAAGACTACCTATATAAAGGCATCTCGGTCGTCCTCGTCTTCCTTAGTGAGGTAGTTATTCTATATAGGTTCGAACCATCTAAGTGCCTTACCCTCTAGTCTCGTAGCTATATAGAGGACTTTAGCTTTATTATCTAGAAACTTATCGTTATTAAGCCGGAAGTAGGATCGGAGGTTTGTCAAAAACCCTACGAGATCCTCCTTGGTTCCTCTATATTTGCTAGGTAGTTCGATCTTAATACGGCTTGCTTTAGTAGTCTTAAGTGCCTTGATTTTGGCGTAGGCCTTGTTAACCAGTTTCTATAAGTGCTTTTCGCTATTCTCAAGTTCTTTAATTTAAGCTTAAGCAGCCTTATCTCTCTAGTCTAACTCCTAGATTCGCTACTAGAGTTGACCAAGCTAGGCAAGTAGCTGTTCGGCTATAACGTTAGTAGCTATATCGATATTAAGGTCGAAGTTACCTCTGTTCTAAACTATGATAGAATAAAGGGAGTGATAGTAACGTGTGACGAACCTAACTTAGACTTCTTCTAAAAGGGTTTAGACGAAGGTAAGTGATACGGGACTAGTGTACAAGTCGTCTAAGGGATTCGGTAAAGCCAAAGGGTTTATAATAATAGAGTTGTCTCTTTATAATAGTATAATACTATTAGGGGTATTATAATATAAGGAGTGCGTTACTATTACTAGTGAACTCTAGAGTCTACTAGGATAAGTAACTAGCTATCTAATATACTTGTCTAGTTCCCTTAGTCCTAAGTGTTCCCCTTAGATTCCGATCGTGTAATCGCTGCTACGATCCTTCGATCATTGTTCGGGTGCTTGCCTTGATCGAAGTGCGATCATTGCGATTACTTTCTGATTGGTCCTTAGGTCTTATGGTTCCTGATTAGTTCTGTATGCCTTGTTAGGTCGCCTTATACGGCTAATTCGTGATAGTAACTTAGTTATAACGTATAGGACCCCGAGCACTAGTTTATATATATAAACTATAGAAAAGATAAACGTATATAGGAAAGCTACTAGAAGAAATATCCCTACCTTAGTATTAGGGTACCTATAGTCTATATATAGTAAGAAGGATTTAGAAAAGAATTCTAATATCTTCTAGGCAATATTATATAATTATACCCTCGATACAAGGTATATATACAAGTGCCCTAGTTCTAGTATATAGTATACAAATACTAATATCACTTCCACGATAAATTTGAAAACAATCATTAGCCAACCTAATAGGAAAATAGGGACAGAAGTTTACACCCTATAGAATAGGTCTATAACACGGGAAACAGAGCGGCTAAATTACTCTAGAAGATCGAAACCCGAAGTCTAGAAGGCATTATAGTAGTTCTAAGACAAGCCTGGCCTAGGCACTACGGAACAGGACAAGATATATAGGACTTATGCTAAAGTAACGATTGTCTTTATTACGAGGACAAAAAGAAATCGCGAATTTGGGAGCTTCAGATAAAGCTATAGACTATACGACGAAAAGCAGAATAGACCTAATGGTAGGAAGCTATAAGCACTTAATAGCTTATAGAAATAAGTATAATCGACAAAGCCGCTATTAGCCAAACAATCGAAGAGGTTAACACTAACCTAGGAAACGGGTCAGGGCCCTTCAAGAGGCCTAAAAATCATTAACACCTATATAGCGGCAAGTAGTAGCATAGTATAGGAGAAACTGGCGTAAGAGACTACTATATCGAGACCTCCTAATAGAAATATAGGAAATCGCCGTAATCTTTAGACGATAACGGTAAGACAAGCGACTATAGATAACGGCATAATAGAAGCAATACGAAATACTTGTACTAATAGATAGTAGAGCAGAGATAAACCTAATTTCGCCGACACTTGTAAATTAGCTATAGATACCCTAGAGAATGAAACAGAAGCATAGTATAGTCAAAGGGCTATTCCTAATGTAATAGGTACATAGGGAGACCGAACCAATCAATATCACTATAATAAGGAAGACTATAGCAGTTGTATTTAGTATCATAGATATAGGCAATGATAAAGATATAATATTAGGGTTACCATAGTATAAAGATTATAACCTAGACATTAGCTAGAAGAATAATAGCCACCTATAACCCTAGATAGAGTCGTATTCGACCGGCGTAATAGGGAGCGTACAAGGATCGCAAGCAGACGATGCTCAAGGAAAGACATGTCCCACGGATCCACCGCAAGAGACGGGCAGTGGCAGACAGACCACTACGGACTCTAGAAGAAGCGGTATAACGATACCAACGTTATAATAGGAGGAACGAGCTAAACCGCCGATAGCTGTTCTCTCCGTTGACAAATGCGGAGCACTACAATTAGAGTAGTAGGTTAAGATAGGAGAAATCGCTAGCATCGCTATAGACGGAACCAAGTTTATATACTATTAGAAAATAGAGAAACGAGACAAGACTAGGGAAGTACCGAAAGAGTACAAGGGATACCTAGCATTCGAACCGAAGTATCTAGAAGGATTACTAGAATATGGCCTATAGGATCACGAGATCAAGCTTAAGGAAAGAATACGACTAAAGTTCTTTAAGATCTACTATATAAGCTAGATATAGAACGAAGAACTCAAGCGATATCTAGAGGAGAATCTTCGAAGAGGATATATCTGCCTATTAATATCACTAGTAAGCTACCTAATCCTATTTGTACCTAAGAAAGACGGAAAGCTACAATTATACGTTAACTATTAGTAACTTAACAAATAGATCGTAAAAAACCAATACCCGTTACCGCTAATCTTACGGTTCTAAGATTAGTTAGTAGGAGCCTAATATTTTACACGTCTTGACTTGCCATCGGCCTATAACTATATATAGATCAAAGAAGGCGACGAGTGGAAAACGGCCTTTAGGACACCCTACGGCCACTATAAGTACCTTGTTATACTATTTGGACTTACAAACGCGCTGGCAACGTTCTAAGCCCTAATTGATTAAGCTATCTGACCCTTTCTCGATAAATTTACGGTGTATTATCTCGATGATATACTTATCTTCTCTAAGACGATAAACGAATACCGGAAGCATATAAGAGTAGTGTTAGACGCGTTATACGTATACAAGCTATTAGTTAACAAGGAGAAAAGCGAATTCTACGTTAAGCAGATAGTATTTTTAGGATATAAGATGTCCCTAGGATAAATTTGGATAGAACCTTCAAAGGTTAAAGCTATTAAGAACTAGCCACGACCGACGTTAGTCACGGAGAGTGACACGAGTAAGCATTTACGCAGATTTACGACACCATTACTAAGGATCTAGTACTAGTACTACCAGACCCCAAGAAGCCATTCGAGGTAGAAACAGACGCTTTAGACTACGCTATTAGAGGACAATTAAGACAACAAGACAAACAAGGGAAGCTATATCCTATAGCCTTCTTTTCAAAGAAACTTAATAGACCACGTCTTAACTATCCAATCTATAACAAGGAACTACTTACAATTATTAAAGCTTTTAAGGAATGGCGACTATACCTTAGTGGTACAATTAAACTAGTATAAGTATATATAGATTATAAGAACTTGCGATACTTTACAACGATAAAGGAGCTTAACGGACAACAAATACGATAGGTAGAATTCCTCGTGGAATTCAACTTTGAGATCTGCTACAAGAAAGGCAAAGAGAACGTATGAACGGACGCTTTAAGCCGACGGACGGATCACACGGAAGGACGAACGGAAACAACGCCACCGTTATTCAAGGAACAAATAGACGGAACGCTATATTACGAAACGTAGATACCTATAGAAGATGATCTACTTGACTCGTTCCTAGAATGTTATATAATCTTTCGAGAAGAAAGGATTAACGAGGCATAGTATTAAGCAGTACCTAGACTAGTGGTACCTAGCAGAGTAGAAGAAAAAGATGGAAAACTCTAGTACCGAGGTAAAGCATATATCTATAATAAGGATTAGTAGCTACAAATGATTCGAGAACTCTATAAGTCGAAACTCGGAGGATACAAAGGAGTCACGAAGACTATCGTATAAGTTAAGAAACATTATAACTTTCTATAGTTAATAGTACGAGTTAAGGAAGTCGTACGGAGCTATGACATCTGCAATCGAAGCAAGACGGCACGATACAAGCTATATAGGTTACTTTAACCACTGCTAATAGCTAATAAACTATAGAGTTTAGTTACAATAGACTTTATCACGAAGTTACTAGAATCTAAGGATACGGCTATAGGAGTAATCTATAATAGTATTCTTATTATAATAGATCGCCTAACTAAATAGGTATACTTCTTTCCCTATAAAGAGTCCTAGATAGCTAAATAGCTAGTAGACGTGATCTATCAGTAAGTTACATTAGTATACACTTAGCTATAAGAATAGATTACTAATAGAGACACCAAGTTCGTATCGAAGTTCTAGCAAGTGTTAATATAACGATTAGGCGTTAATAGTAAGCTATTAATAGCATATTACCTATAAACCGACAGACAAATGGAGCGACTAAACTAGGTTATTAAGCAATATCTCCACTCTTACATCAACTACTAACAAGACGACTAGGTTATACTATTACTAATAGTATAACTCGCTTATAATATAATGCCGATAGAAACGACTAAAGTTATACCGTTCTTTACAAACTACAGATATAAAGCAGACCTTAGGCAAGGACCAGAGGTTATAGTACTAAGAGCGGCAGTCAAAGTAGAATAGATGTACGTACTATATAAGAAGCTCAAAAAGGAGCTCGAGTTTGTCAGAACCAGAATAAAGAACTACTATAACAAACATAGGCTCGAGGGACCTCGCCTAAAGAGGGGAGACAAAGTCTATCTGATCGTACAAAACCTACGAACCAAATGACTAAGCACGAAGCTAGACTTTAAAAAGGTCAGACCCTTTGTTATTAAAGAACGAATTTCGATATCTAACTACCGACTATCGTTACTATTATCTATATAACTATAGATAGATATTTTTTATATTTTACTTCTCGAACTAGCGCTAAAAAACGCTAAAATCGCTACAAACATCGAAGTAGAAGATAAAGAGAAAGAATAGGACATCAAAGAAATTCTAGATTTATATATTATTAATAGGGAACTATAGTATCTAGTCAAATAGCTTGATTTTAGACTAGAAGACAACTTATAGGAACTAGTTAAGAACCTAAATTGCCCCGAGAAACTTTAGCAGTTCCATTAGAGGAACCTTAATCGACCGAAAGCGACGGACCCGAAACCAACCTAAAATCGGCTAGTAAGGATAGATCTAAAGGAACTTCCAGATATACGGAATCCCAAAGCTATCTAAAATCGGCGGATAAGCGAGATAGGGTCGAAGAAGACGTAGTAACCCTAGAAGCCTCTACTACTACCGCTACTTTAGCCTCCTTACGTTCCACTCGCTCTAACTCCTCTATATTGTCGATACCCTAAGCGATAGCTCTTATCATCTTCTTAAACTATATTCGTTTCTGTTTCCGAAGACAAAGGACCTACTCCTTAGTAGCTATAAGCTTATCCTTAAGTTTTTAATACTAAGCCGTAATAGACCGAAGTTAAGCAGGAGAAACGCTAAGAACGTTATAATTCGAACGCTTGTTATAAACGTACTCTATATATCAAGAAGAATCGCTTTTCAAAACCTCATATAAACTAAGGCCTTTAAACTCGTATAGCATACAAGGATATATCGTTAAAAGATTATTCAAGGAAAGAATCGTAGCTAGAAGATAATTAGCACAAAGAGTCGACGTAACAGGCTTAGACTTTGACTTCTTTCTTATACGATTAGTCATCTTGACGACATCATAGAAGAAGAAAGGAGGGGGATAGAGGAAACATAACCACATACAAGAAGGGGGGGGGTATTAGCGCTATTTAAAACGGACCTAAGTCTTTCGAGGACGAAAGACCTAGGGGAGGGGCATCGTGTCACGATTTAGCCGTATAAGGCGACCCGACAAGGCACACGGAACCAATTAGGAACTATAAGACCTAAGGACTAATCAGAAAGTGATCACAGTGATCGTACTTCAATCAAGGCAAGCACCCGAATAATGATCGAAGGATCGTAATAGCAATCATATGATCAGAATCTAAGGGGAACACTTAGGAATAAGGGAACTAGACAAGTATATTAGATAGCTAGTCACTCGTTCTGGTAGGCTCTGGAGTTTACTAGTAATAGTAACTTATAATCATAGTATTCCTAATAGTATTGTACTATTGTAAGAGATAACTCTATTGTTATAAACCCTTTAGCTTTACCAAATCCCTTAGACGACCTGTACGCTTGTCCCGCGTTACTTACCTTCGTCTGAACTCTTTTAGAAGAAGTCTGAGTTAGGTTTGTTATAAAGGTATTATTATTATAATAACTAGATATAATTTACCTATAGCTATCTTATCCTTATAGAAGATATCTATAATAGACTAGGGTAGGAACCTCTTGGTATGACTAGAGGGGTATAGGTTATAGATTTGTTTTTCTAGTTCCGAACAAGTTATATATATACTAGATATAAATAGGGGGTACCTATCTAGGAGGTGCTAGGGGAGAACAAGGACAGGAGATAGTTTTTTACAGAATAGACTAATAATAATAGTAACGGGCTGCTATTATAGCATTATTTATACGATGATAAGATTCTTCTTTCACTTTAGAGTTTAGCTATCTTTTTCTACGTAGGTAGACTCTTTTATATCTACCTAGAGGGGCATTGTTATCGCTATCCCTATATCTATCGCGACCACTATCTAGGAGGTTAGACTTATCTACTATAACTACAAGTGTTTGATATTACGATTTGGCCGTATAAGGCGACCCAACAAGGTACACAGAACCAATCAGGAACTACAAGACCTAAGGACTAATTAGAAAGTGATTATAATAATCGCACTTCGATCAAGGCAAGTACCCAAACAATGATCGAAGGATCATAGTAGCAATCATACGATCGGAATCTAAGGGAGAACACTTAGAAATAAGGGAACTAGACAAGTATATTAGATAGCTAGTCACTCGTTCTAGTAGGCTCTAGAGTTTACTAGTAATAGTAACTCATATTATAGTACTCCTAATAGTATTATACTACTATAAAGAGATAACTTTATTATTATAAACCCTTTAGCTTTACCAAATCCCTTAGACGACCTACCTATATATCCCACTTAACCTACCTTCGTCTAAACCCTTTTAGAAGAAGTCTAAGCTAGGTTCGTCATACGTTACTATCACTCCCTTTGTTCTATCATAGTTTAGAACGGAGGTAACTTCGACCTTGATATCGATATAGCTACTAGCGTTATGGCCAAACAGCTACTTGCCTAGCTTAGTCAACTCTAGTAGCGAATCTAGGAATTAGACTAGAGAGACAAGGCTACTTAAGCTCGGATCAAGGAACTCGAGAACGGCGAAAAGCACTCGCAGAAACTGGTTAACGAGGCCTACACCAAAATCAAGGCGCTCGAGACTGCCAAAGCAAGCCATATCAAGATTAAACTACCTAGCAAGTACGGAGGAACTAAGGAAGACCTTGTAGGGTTTTTGACTAACCTCCGATCCTACTTCCGGCTTAATAACGACAAGTTTCCGGATGATAAAGCCAAAGTCCTCTATATAGCTATAAGACTAGAGGGCAAGGCACTTAGATAGTTTGAACCTATATAGAACGACTACCTTATAGAGGAAGATAAAGACGACCGAGATACGTTTATATAGGTAGTCTTTCGATCCTATGACTATTTTGAAGAAGAGCTTTAGAAGGTCTTTAGTAATAAAGATAAGAAGATTTATATATAAGAAAGACTTACTAGTCTCCGATAGACTAAGTTAGTAGCCTCCTATACTATATAGTTTAGATAGGATATACTTAAGTCTTAGCTTAATAATAAGGCGTTAATATAACTATTCTATAATAGCTCAAAGGAAAAGGTTAAAGATAAGCTATATAAGTATAACTAGCCTAAAACCCTAGATAAATATATTATATAAGCTATTAGAATCGACGATCAGCTCTATACAAGGGAATAACAGAAACAAGGTCAAATAAATAGAACCACGGTTAAGGCTAACGACAAGAAAAAGCGAGCGTATGTTAGTACCTTGTACGGGATATATCCCAGAGCTATAGATATAGATATAGTATAGAAGCAGGACAAGAAGAAGATAGCCAAAGACAAGTCTAACGCTACCTACTATAACTACAGAAAGAAAGGACACTATAAGCGAGAATATCAAGGCCCGAAGAAAGACTAAAAACTAGTCTTAGGAAAGGAAACTATAGTCATTGACAAGACTAAGGATATTACCAAAGTAGCGGCTATAAGCTATAAAGACAGGGATAGTAATACAGATAATCTCGAATATAATAATAATAGCAAAGACAAACAGACGCCGTACTCTAAACTAGTCACTATAGACCTAGAAACAGGTATTACCGAATAGGATATAGCAAGGGAGTATACGCCACCGATTTCGATTCTCCTAGTCTTAAGGCAATAGGGTTTTATAGTTACGTAGAGACAGGATAGATCGTGGATAACCGACACCTAAGGAGTCGACCGACCTAGACCGAATATCTTGTTCCTTTAGGAACAGATCAAATAGTACCGTAACGAAGTTTTCTGGCTTAATATAGAGTTATACGAACGAGATAGACGCCTAACTCGACTTGCCTAGTAGAGTAATAAGATAAGGGACGAAATAAGAGAACTCTAACGTATCGTAAAAACCATTAAAGGGGAATAGCCTATAATATATAATAGATCTAATAGTTATATTAAGCACTTTGACGATTAGTAACTTAGTTATAACGTATAGAACCCCGAGTACTAGTTTATATATACAAACTATAGAAAAGATAAACATATATAGGAAAGCTACTAGAAGAAACATTCCTACCTTAGCATTAGGGTACCTATAGTCTATATATAGTAGGAAGGATTTAGAAAAGAATTCTAATATCTTCTAGGTAACGTTATATAACTATACCCTTAATATAAGGTATATACATAAGTGCCCTAGTTTTAGTATATAGTATACAAATGCTAATACCACTTCTGTAACAAATTTGAAAACAATCACTAGCCAACCCGATAGGAAAACGGGGACGGAAGTTTACACCCTATAGAATAGGTCTACAACATAGGAAACAGAGCGGCCAAATTACTTTAGAAGATCGAAACCCGGAGTCTAGAAGGCATTACGGTAGTTCTAAGATAAGCCTAGCCTAGGCACTACGGAATAGGGCAAGATATATAGGACTTATACTAGAGTAACGATTGTCTTTATCACGAGGACGAAAAGAAATCGCGAATTTGGGAGCTTTAGATAAAGCTATAGCATGTATAATAGAAAGTAGAACGAACCTAATAGTAGGAAGCTATAAGCACTTAATAGCTCATAGAAATAAGTACAATCAATGAAGCCGCTATCAGCCAAATAATCAAAGAGGTTAACACTAACCTAGGAAACGGGTTAGGGCCCTTCGAGGGGCCTGAAAACCATTAACACCTATATAGTAGCGAGTAATAGCATAGTATAGGAGGAACTGGCGTAAGAGACTACTATATCGAGACCTCCCGGCAGAAATATAGGAAATCGCTATAATCTTTAGACGATAACGGCAAGATAGGCGACTATAGATAATAATGTAATAGAAGTAGCATAAAATACTTATACTAGTAGATAGTAGAGTAGAGATAAACCTAATTTTGCTAATACTTGTAAATTAGCTACAGATACCCTAGAGAATAAAGCGAAAATATAGTATAATCAAAGGGCTATTCCTAATATAATAGGTATATAGGGAGACCAAACCGATCGACATTACTATAGCAAGGAAGACTATAGTAGTCATATTTAGCATTATAGATATAGGCAACGACAAAGACATGATACTAGGACTATTATAGTACAAAGACTACAACCTGGACATTAGCTAGAAGAATAGTAGCCACCTACGACCCTAAATAGAGTCATATTCGACCAGCGTAATAGGAAGCGTACAAGGATCACGATAGACAGGTACCTAGGGAGAGGCACATTCTACGGATCTACCACAAGAGACAGGCAGTAGTAGGTAGACTACTACGGACTCTAGAAGAAGCGGTATAACGATACTAACGTTACAACAGGAGGAACAAGCCGAACCACCGATAGCTATTCTCTCCGTTAACGAATACGGAGCACTATAATTAGAGTAGTAGGTTAAGATAGGAGAAATCACTAGCATCGCTATAGACAGAACCAAGTTCGTATACTATTAGAAAACCGAGAAACGAGACAAGACTAGGGAAGTACTGAAGGAGTACGAGGGATACCTAGCATTTAAACCGAAGTATCTGGAAGGATTACCAGAATATAGCCTATAGGATTACGAGATCAAGCTTAAGGAAGGAGCACGACTAAAGTTCTTTAAGATCTACTATATAAGCTAGACGTAGAACAAAAAACTCAAGCGATATTTAGAGGAGAACCTTCGAAGAGGATATATCTGCCTGTCGATATCATTAGTAGGCTACCTAATCCTATTTATACCTAAGAAAGACGGAAAGCTATAGTTATACGTTAATTATTAGTAACTTAATGAATAGACTATAAAAAATCGATACCTATTACCGCTAATCTTACGGCTCCGAGATCAGTTAATAGGAGCCTAATATTTTATATATCTTAACTTACTATCGGCCTATAACTATATATAGATCAAAGAAGGTAACGAGTAGAAAATAGCCTTTAGGATACCTTATAGCTACTATAAGTACCTTGTTATACCATTCGGACTTACGAACATACTAGCAACGTTCTAAGCCTTAATTGATTAAGCTATCTAACCCTTTCTCAACAAATTTACAGTATATTATCTTGATAACATACTTATCTTCTCTAAGACGATAGACAAATACTAGAAGCACGTAAGAGTAGTACTAGATACATTATACACGTATAAGCTATTAGTTAATAAGGAAAAGAGCGAATTCTACGTTAAGAAGACGGTGTTTTTAGGATATAAGATATCCCTAGGACAAATTTGGATAGAACCCTTAAAGGTTAAAGCCATTAAGAATTGGCTATAACCGACATCAGTCATAGAAGTACGAAGTTTCATCGGGTTTGCAAATTTCTACCGGATGTTTATTAGGAACTTTAGAGCAATCATATAACCATTATACGAACTTACTAAGAAGAACACTAAGTTCTAATAGAAAGAGTAATATAAGTAAACATTTACGTAGATTTGCGATACCATTACCAAAGATCTAGTACTAGTACTACCAGACCCTAAGAAGCCATTTGAGGTAGAAACGGACGCTTCGGACTATGCCATTAGAGGATAGTTAGGATAACAAGACAAACAAGGGAAGCTATATCCTATAGCCTTCTTTTTAAAGAAGCTCGATAGACTACGTCTTAACTATTTAATCTATAACAAAGAACTACTTACGATTATTAAAGCTTTTAAGGAGTAGCAACCATATCTTAGTGGCACGATCGAACCAGTATAAGTATATACAGATCACAAGAATTTACAGTACTTTACGATAACAAAGGAGCTTAACAGACGACAAATACGGTAGGTAGAATTCCTTGCGGAATTTAACTTTAAGATCTACTACAAGAAAGGCAAAGAGAACGTATAAGCAGACACTTTAAGCTAACGAACGGATCATACAGAAGGACGAACGGAAATAATACTACCGTTATTTAAGGAACAAATAGACGGAACGCTATATCACGAAACATAGACACCTATAGAAGATGATCTACTCGACTCGTTCCTAGAATATTATGTAATCTTTCGAGAAGAAAGGATTAACAAGGTATAATATTAAGTAGTACCTAGACTAGTAGTACCTAGTAGAGTAGAAGAAAAGGATAGAAAACTCTAGTACCAAGGTAAAGTATATATCTATAACGAGGATCAGTAGCTATAAATGATTCGAGAGCTTTATAAGTCGAAACTCAGAGGATATAAAGGAATTACGAAGACTATCGTATAAGTTAAGAAATACTACGACTTTCTATAGTTAACGGCACGAGTTAAGGAAGTTGTATGGAGCTATAACATCTATAATCGAAGCAAGACGGCACGATACAAGCCGTATAGGCTACTTTAGCCACTACCAACAGCTAATAAACTATAGAGTTTAGTTATAATAGACTTTATCACGAAGCTACTAGAATCTAAGGACATAGCTATAGGAGTAATCTACGATAGTATTCTTACTATAGTAGATCGCCTAACTAAATAGGTATACTTCTTTCCCTATAAGGAGTCCTAGATAGCTAAATAGCTAGCAGACGTAATCTATCGGTAAGTTATATCAGTACACGCTTAGCTACAAGAATAGATTACCAACAGAGATACCAAGTTCGTATCGAAGTTCTAGCAAGTGTTAATATAACGATTAGGTATTAATAGTAAACTGTTAATAGTATATCACCTATAGACTAACAGACAAACAGAGCGACTAAACCAAGTTATTAAGCAATACCTCTATTCTTACGTTAACTACTAGCAAGACAACTAGGTCATACTATTACCAATAGTACAACTCGCCTATAACATAACGCCAACAGAAATAACCAAAGTCATACCGTTCTTTACAAACTATAGATACGAAGCAGACCTAAGGCAAGGACTAGAGGTTATAGTGCCAAGAGCAGTAGTCAAAGTAGAGCAAATACACGCACTATATAAGAAACTTAAAAAGGAACTCGAGTTTGTCAGAACCAGAATAAAAAACCACTACGACAAATATAGGCTCGAGGGACCTCGCCTAGAGAGGGGAGACAAAGTCTACCTAATCGTATGAAACTTACAAACCAAACGACTAAGCACGAAGCTAAACTTTAAGAAGGTTAGACCCTTTATTATCAAAGAACGAATTTCGATATCTAACTACTAACTATCGTTACCGTCATCTATATAACTATAGATGGATATTTTTCATATTTCACTTCTCGAACTAGCGCCAAAGAACGCTAAAATCGCTATAAACATCGAAGCAAAAGACGAAGAGGAAGAATAGAACATCAAAGAAATTCTAAATTCACGTATTATCAATAGGGAACTATAGTATCTAGTTAAATAGCTTGATTTTAGACTAGAAGATAATTTATAGGAACTAGTTAAGAACCTAAATTACCCTAAGAAACTTTAACAGTTCCACTAGAGGAACCCTAACTAACCGAAAGCGACAGACCTAAAACCAACCTAAAATCGGCTAGTAAGGATAGATCTAAAGGAACTTCAGGATATATAGAATCCTAAAGCTATCTAAAATCGGCAGATAAGCAAGATAGGGTCAAAGAAGACGTAGTAACCCTAGAAGCCTCTACTACTACCGCTACTTTAGCCTCCTCACGTTCTACTCGCTCTAACTCCTCTATACTATCAATACCCTAAGCGATAGCTCTTATTATCCTCTTAAACTATATTCGTTTCTGTTTCCGAAGACAAAGGACCCGCTCTTTAGCAGCTATAAGCTTATCTTTAAGTTTTTAATGCTAAGCTATAATAGACTAAAGCTAAGTAGGAGAAACGTTAAGAACATCGTAATTCGAACGCTTATTATAAACGTATTCTATATATTAAGAAGAATCGCTTTTCGAAACCTTATACAAACTAAGGCCTTTAGACTTATATAGTATATAAGGACATATCGTTAAAAGATTATTCAAGGAAAGAATCGCGACCAGAAGATGATTAATATAAAGAGTCGATATAGTAGGCTTAGACTTCGACTTCTTTCTTATACAATTAGTCATCTTGACAACATTATAAAAGAAGAAAGGAAGGGGATTAAGGAAACACGACTACATATAAGAAGGGGGGGGTATTAGCGCTATTTGAAACGGACCTAAGTCTTTCGAGGACAAAAGACCTAGGGGAGGGGCATCGTGTCACGATTTGACCGTATAAGGCAACCCGACAAGGTATACGGAACTAATCAGGGACTACAAGACCTAAGGACTAATTAGAAAGTGATCGTAGTGATCGTACTTCGATCAAGGCGAGTACCTAAACAATGATCGAAGGATCGTAGTAGCGATCATACGATCGGAATCTAAGGGGGAACACTTAGGAATAAGGGAACTAGACAAGTATATTAGATAGCTAGTCACTCGTTTTGGTAGACTCTAGAGTTTACTAGTGATAGCAACTTATAATTATAGTACTCCTAATAGTATTGTACTACTATAAGAGATAACTCTGTTGTTGTAAACCCTTTAGCTTTATTAAATCCCTTAGACGACCTGTATACTTATCCTACGTCATTTACCTTCGTCTGAACCCTTTTAGAAGAAGTCTGAGTTGGGTTCGTTATATCCTATAAGAGGGCCTGCTCCCCCTTGTTATTATAGACTAACTAGAGCTTAAACCCCTTCTCTCCTAAGGTTGGAAAGGTTACCCTATACTAGTTCTCCTCTACTAAATAGTCTTACTAGCTAACTAGGAACTGTTTAGCCACTAGAATAGCCACTTTACCCTTAGGCTTATAGACTAGGTAATATCTTAAAGCCTAGGGGTAATATATTAACCCTATAAACTAGTTAATCTATAGTTCCTAGATAGCTAGTAGGTTATATTTAGCCTCCTCTAATAGGACCTTAAGGGCCTATTTATTACCTTAGGTATTCTACTAAAGGATCTTAATTTATATTCGAGGTAGCCAGAGTAGAGGATAAAGGTATAGTAGTAGTAGGCTCTATAGCCATTATCCCCTTAGCTAGTTATAAGAGGGAGGGGGCTCCGGGCTATAGAAAGGAGATATAGGTCTATTAGTCATTAAACAAAGTACTCCTAGCCGCCTGTTAGGCTAGGGTAGGCCTCCTATAAGGGCGTTTAGCCCCGGTTTGGTAGTGGTTATCGCCTTTCGGCTAGCTACTAGACTTAAGGGCTATCTTCTAATGTAGTTATTCTATTAGTTAGAAGGTCTAGGGTCTATATTAGTAGGCCTCTCTAGCCCTCTCCTAGGCTTCGACTTTCTTTAGGTAGCCCCTATACTAGGTAGTATAAGGGCCCCTATAGGCTATACACCTATAAGGGAGTTAGCTAGAGTAGGTAGGGTACTAGGCCTCCCTAGTCTTCCCTCCCTCCCTATAGGCCTTTATATTATAATAGCTATAATAGGCTAGCTACTAGTAGTACCACTAGGTATAGCTAAAGCTCTAATACCTATAGTACTACCTTAGCTCTAGAGTATCCTAGTAGGGTTTATAGTCTAGTACCTAGGCATCCTAGACTACGCCCTCGTTATAGGCCTTCTAGGCCTCTTCGAGGTCCTATAAGCCTAGGAGTACTATAGCCTACTTCCTTTATAGGCTCTTTAGTAGCCAGAACTTAACCGTTTTGATCGAGTATAGGCCTACAGCCCCCTTAAAGTCTTATTTACCAACCCCCTATAGCTCCTCCTTCTAGACTCCTTTAGCTAGGACTATATAGGCCTTACTAACCTCTTTAGCCTCCTCTCTAAAGGCTATAGCTACCTATCGCTTATTAGCTAAATACTAATCCTTAGTAGCCTTATCCTTAAAGACTACTATTATATCCCTACTTAAGAGCTTCCTAGCTCCAATAGCTCCCTAGTAGCTAGAGGCTCTATTAACTACTTAGACTATCTTGGCCGGGGTTTAGGCTTTAAGGTCCTCCTATAGGCTTATATTCTATATTATAGCCTCCTATAAGGCCTATAGTAGTATTGCCTTAGCCGATAGTAGGCCTCCTTAGGGGCCTATTACCCCCTATTATAGCCCTATAGCTACCTATACCTAGGTAGGGCAGGGGGTAGCCTTAAGGGCTTCTTTAAGCCCCTTTTTAACTTCCTCAGCCACAAGTTCCTATAGGTTTAGAACTAGGCCTATAATAGTAGTTATAAGGCCCTATAAGAGCCTATTAGCAAGGTCCTATACCTTACCCTATTTAGGGCTTAGTATAAGGTTAACTAGTTATATAATAAGACCCCTTAGCTCCTTAATATCCAGGGTAGGGCAGGCCTATAGTAGGCCCCCCTTTGATTAGCCCAAAGCTATAGGCCTCCCTACTTAGTGGCTTAGCGGTAGGCTTTAAATCGACGTTACGTTCAGGGGCATTAGGTAGTCTGTATAGTAAAAATTTTGATAGTTGTACGAGGTACGGTCGGATTGCGGTCGGGTCTAGTTCCTATACCTTCGATGCCTGTTACATACCTGCCACGGCTCGCGCGCGGTTGAAAGTGGTACCGTTGGATAGCGTTTTTCGAGAGCTCTCTAGCGATAGTAGTTCCGTGTGTTTTGGTGGGGTATTCGCAAAGATATAACCTTTCCCCCTAGTAAGGTTAATACTCTATATATAAATATTAGGTATATATCCTCTATAAAGATAGGGAAGTTAAATTATATATAAAGGACTTTAAGGTACTATTATATAAGCTAATAGGGTATCTTATGGAATATTATATATCTAATATCTATTATATTTAGATACCTAAGCTTAATAAGATTATTATAACTTATAATATTCACTTTAATAAGAAGACTTTCTACTACCTAGATAAAGAATAGCTAATAGAGTTGTCACTAGTAGTAGCAAGCTAGGAAGTCAATTAATTTAATCTTGACAAAGATTCCTAGGATAGTAAGTTTCTCTAGGAAGTGATACTATAGACCTGCTAACTAATAGAAGACTCTATTACTATAGCTTGGCTACCTCTATCGTAAGAGAGTCTAGCGGTAGACTAACCTCTCTAATAGGGTTAAGACTTAGGGGTAAGGGAGCTCTCTAATATATAGCCTATAAGTAAGTAATTAGAGACTCCTATAGTAGAGACGCAAATAACAGAAGAACTTACCAAATAGATAGAGAGCTTTAAAAGACTTTTGACCCCTAAATATATGCCTAAGCCCTCGGTAGCTTGCCCCGTGCCGGCTAGTAAAGGGGATGTCTACTAGGAAGTAGGAGGGTTTGAATTAGGGCCTTCCTAGTCGCTAGCTAGCTAACTAGATGCTAGGGAGAGTAGGGGAGCTGCTAAATCTAGTGGAGGAATACCTTCTGTAGAAGAATATAGCGCGTGTGACGAGATGACGGAAGAGCTAGAAGCTTAGGACGGTACTACCGATATATCGTACCCGGCCGTACTAGAGGAATAGAGCGTTAAGCAAAGTCCGGATCAGCTAATCACGAGAGGCCTCAGACATGCCAAGTTCATGCTGCGCCACATTGACAGCGCCATGGTGATGTCATCGGGACTGGGATTCCCATGTCGTCTTGCTTTGAGTGTGGCTAGTGCAAGTAAGTTGTGTAAAAAAAAGGATTTACTGTTAACTGCCGGGTATCATTGGATCAAAAAAAAAAAAAAAAAAGAATTTTGATGGAGATGTTACATAGAAATCGGTCCCGTCATTCCCCGCCTTCTTCTTCCACACCCCCGTTGTCGTGGGCGACCTCGGCCGCTTCGCTCTGTCTCCGCCTTCTCCCGCGACCCCTTTGGAAGCCGGATCGGGAGGTGACGGCCCGCTCGCCGACGAAGTGATTGCCCTCCCATGGGGTGCCGCACTTGGGGCACTTCCTGTCGCCGGCCCTGGTGCGCCAGAACGCGTCCTCGCAGATGTCGTGCAGCCGGATGGTGCAGTCGGGCTCGTTGCAGCGCTGGCCGTACGTGACGATCTCCTTGCAGGCCTCGCAGAACTTGATGCGCTGCCACTCGGACTCGGCGTCCGGGTCGTTGTACGTGGCCACCAGCCACGACCACAGCTCCATCAGCGCCCGCGGCGTCAGGCTGTAGAAGCCGTCGCGCGACTTGTCCAGCCACCCCTCGGCCACGAGGCTCGACAGCAGCGAGAGCACCTCGGAGTGCTTCAGTCCCCTCGAAGCGGAAGCGGCGGCGGCGGTTGTGCTGCCGTCTCCGGGACCGCCGTCGTTGTCGTCGTCGTCCTCCTCCTCCGCACCACCACCCATCCCCCCGTTGGTGTTGGCGTTGCTGTCGCGGGCGGCGGGGCCCCGGGCCGGCCGCGACACGCGCAGCGCCTGGCCCTCGTCGACGGCCATGACCTCGAGGCGCGGGGTGTTGTGGTGGTCGAACATGGCGTCGAGGAGGCGCTTGACGTAGGCGACCTCCTCGGGGGAGCGGGCGGTGCCGAGCTGGGTGGCCGGGTCGCTGTGGGCGTTGACGAAGGCCCAGACGCGCTCGCCGCCGCGGACCTGGTCGCGCATGTTGCGGATGTCGTAGTCGAGCGGCTCGACGGCCTCGCGGGCGGTGCGCACAAAGTTCTCGAACTCGGCCATGGTGATGGACTCCGGGGCCACGTCGTCGTCCCCGCCGCCGCCGCCGCCGCCGCCGCCGCGGCGCTCGACGGCGGATTTGATCGCCGCGAGCACCTTCTGCCCCTCGCGGAAGGTCAGCGTGCCCCGGGCCATGAGGGCCTGGATGAAGGCCCGGTTGGCATCGTTGTAGCCTGCAGGGATTGGCGGTGTCCAGTCGTCGTTCATGGCGACGATGGTTGCTGTTTGCGGGGCTGGTGTTTTCTGTTGCTCTCTGCCAGTCGCCGGAGCCTGTTGTGATTGGAGAATTGGGCGGGGCTCTTGAGGCGCGCACAGACGCGATTTCATGTTCTTGGGTTGCAGGGCGTGACTACGGATTACGGATTACACTAGCGTGCCTGCAGGGGGGTTGTCTGATCGGCCACAGTGGATTCGCAATTCTGGCAATTCGTGTTTGATTCCGGTTGAGTTTCCTGTTCGGGGTTGCCTGTTCAGGCTGGCTCCACGTGGCCGGGATATTTCCCCCGGAGGCCAAGACCGCCCTTCCTTAGTGTAGCGAACCTCTCGAACGGTTCGAGGGCTGTCCAGTACGGATTACACTACATACACAGACTGTCTCTGCTTCCACAACGAGCTAATCTGTCCTTCACTAGTGTTAGTCTACACTAGCGTCTCGGAGCAAGCCGATCGCAGCATGCGGAGAACATCTGGATGTCGTTTTTCATGCTTGTCATACTGTCTGTGTGTGAACCCATATCTCCCTTCCCACCCCCCCCTTCCCTTCTTCACCTCTTGCCCAACCGCGGCAACCTCACCGGCAAGACGAGCAACGACCCGACGACCGCCAGCGCCGCACAACACCCAAACGTGACCCTCAGGGCCGCCTCGTAGCTCCTCACGACCGGCTCGCGGAACTCGAGGGGCAGCTCCCGGATCGCCTCGACCGACTTCCTCGCCCTGGCCACGACCCTTTCCTTGTCCGGGCCTGGGGCGACCAGGGCCTCGAGGTAGTACCACAGCGCGTTCTGCACCACCAGCGAGCTGCACGCGACGCCGAGGACCTGGCCCAGGCTGCGCCACAGGATCAGCGTGCCCGTCACGACGGCCTGCTCGCGCTGCTCCGACGCCGCCAGCACGGCCATGAAGGTGCCCGGGAACTGGAACCCGGCGCCGGCCGCGCCCGGCAGGAGGCAGAGGATGTACAGGAGCGCGGGCCAGCCGCGCTGCATGGACGTCAGGCAGAGGGCGCCGGCCACGCTGAGCGAGGTGCCGAGCACGAGCGGCCACTTGAGCCGGCGCGTGTAGCTGATGAGGAAGCCGGTGGCGGTGCCCGCCGCCGACGCGACGGCCGAGGAGACGACCAGGCGAAAGCCCGATGTGGTCGCGCTCGTGAGGAGAACGCCTTGGAAGTAGAGGGGCCTGTGTCCCAGAAATGTCATGTTAGGGCGGGGGAGAGGTCACCGACCTGGGGGGAAGCGATGTTGAAAAGGGGGGGGGAAGGGTAATTAGCGAGGGTCCGTTAGTTGCTTACACGTTGAACAGCGTGGCGTTGGAGAGGAAGGCGCCGATGTGGTTGGAGAAAATCAAGTTCGCCTGTGGAGACTTGAGGATGAGGTGAAGCGGCATGATGGGTTTGACGGCGCGCTTCTCGACAAACAGAAAGAGCGGGAAGAACAAGACAAAGGCGGCGAGCGAGGCAATCACGAAGGGATGAGACCAGGGTAGGACGTTTCCGCCGAGGTTCTAAACTTGGTTAGAGACAGAACAAGCCTTACGTCGGAGTTTGAGGGGGAAGGACTACCAGGCCCAAGATGAGGAACGTCACGGAGCTAGACATGAGGACGGACCCCTTAAAGTCGAACGTCCGCATGGCCTCGCGCAACGTCTGCTTCTCCCTCCCGCCCAGGCCGAGATCGCTCGGGACCACAAGAACGGCGACGATGAGACAGAGCACAATCGCCGGCACCTGCACTCCGAATTCCCAGCGCCAGCCCAGGTAGTCGGCCATGGCGCCACCCAGGGCCGCACCCAACATGGACGCGAGGCCATACGTGATGTTTATATACGACTGAAAGGCGCCGCGAATCCTGTTCCGGGATCAGCAACCTAACCCTTCGACACGCCAACGAGGATCCCGGGAAGACGGAGCACTCACTCGATGGGCACGACGTCGCTCACAATGATACTTCCCAGCGTCGTCACGCCCCCCGCCCCAAGGCCGCAGAACGCCCGGGCGACGATAAAGCTTGTCATGCTCTGCGCCAAGGCGCACCACAGGGTCGCGAACAGGAACACCACCATGGTGATCACATACGGCCCCTTCCGCCCGACGGCATCCGAGAAGCCGCCGAGGACCGGCTGGAAGCTGGTCGAGGTCAGCAGAAACGCGGTCGACAGCCACGAGGCCGAGTTGCTGCTCCCAAAGTACGAGGTGATGACGGGATGGCTCGACGCCATGATGGTGCTGTCGAAGCAGGCGATGAAGTAGCTGGCGTTGATCTGGAGAAAGAGCAGCCAGAAACGGGTGACCGAGACGCCGCCAAGGTAGGGGTTATCGCTCTTGGCCGTCCCGTCGAGCGCCGCCGTGGTTGTGTTCTGCAGGAGGGGAGTCTCCTCGCCCGGCGCAGCTCCACTTCCCGGCGGTTTCCATGTAGCAACCGCCGTACCGTTTGTGCTAGGCTGGCGCCGGGTCCGGCTCCGGCTCCGGCTCCGGCTTCGGGCCCGCGTGTTGCGGAGCACGCTATGCTGAAAGGATTCGGGTTCCAGCAACGGCGCGGCGGACTGGACTGAACGTGAAAGCATCACGTCCAGCTGGTTGGGACCTATGTCTCCGCTGTTGCCTTCATCGTCGTCCCCATCCGCTGCGGATCGCGGCCGGGAGGGTTGAAGGCGGTTAGGGGTGGAAGTGGGCTCGGAGCCAGACATGGAACCCGGGTGGGTGGTTTGCGTCGTTTCGGCCGCCACTACTGGTTTTGTCGTGTTATGTTTGTCTCATCCAGCAATGCAGCGGAGGAATGTTCTACACTATGGCGCGAAAAGACCGCGGGGGCATGAAACCCGGTATATCCGCCGAAGCGCCAGGAACCCTCCCATGGCTCCGAGACATGCACACCCGTTAACTTTAAATGCATCACTCCGATGCTCGGTCTGTGCCTGGTTGCCTCTTTTGTTTGCGGGAAAGAGCCGAATCGTCGGGATCCCTGCACCGGATGTCGCCAATCGCGGCAATCTCTCTCTTGGCTCCGCATCTGGGCGACGGCGGTCCAACCTGCAGGTTGCAGCACGACATTCTCGGCCTGCTGACCCAATAGCCCCCGAATGCTACACGGCGGTTCCTTTACAGTGACTAGTGTAGTGCCACTCACACCCTCAAAAAGTCGTATTTGTAAGAAATATCCGAAGGGATCGCGCGCAGGGCGCTAGGCGGGCAAGCATTCATTTCCAGCGGGTCTGTCATTACTTGTTTCGTTTTAGCGAACAGCGCCTCCCCTGATCGCGTGTATGTACATACATACAGGTATGTAGAAGCCCACTGCGTATGTAGTGTACTGCAGGTAACGGTGCTTGGATCCTAACTATGTGCTGCGACTTGCCAAGGCAGCGGGCACCAAGATGCCAGCTCCGGTGATGCCACCATCGTGGCAGGGAGTCAGGACGACCCGAACCCGTGGTTGGGGGCCGAACTCGTGATTAATGATCTCATCGATGAACCGCTGTGTATCCCCCAGATAGTCCTGGAAATGCTGGATGCAACCGCCCGTGTAGCCAACAGCAAGCGTGGTTCTCTCAACACCTGGCTGTGGCAGCTCTTGAGCACATCGCAAGAGCCCCACAGTCGAGGCGGCGACAATGGCGGCTGCCCGTAGCTCAATCGCCTTTGCGATGCGGTAGAGAACGTTTGCCAGCTCTGTCGTCCAGCAGAACGATGCGTCTTCTGGAGCAAACTCTCTCTCTAGTTGTTGAAGCATCGGGCCCTTTTTGCTTTCGGGGTGGAGGTGACTCATGAAAGTGGTAGAAAGGCCGAATCTCTCATGTAACTTGCTGGGCAGGAGTTGGGCTGGCAGCCCCAGAACGGTTTGGAAGTAGTCAAGAAACACGATGCGCGCCAGTTCACCCAAGTATCTCCCGGCCGTCATATACTCGAGGGGTTGGAATCCGGGCACCTCGCCGGCATTGTCAAGCTCTGTGTCCCACTTGCTGATAAGGCCGAGTTGCCGCAGTGGCGGTGCCGAGCCCCTGATGCTCCATTCCGTATTGACGGCGATCTTGACGTCAGCAGCCTCCTGGCCGGGGCGAACACTAATCGCAGAAGGCCGTTTGCTCTCGTGTAAGCTGCTCAACAGTAGCGGAAGCGTAGCATTGCAACCCGTGCCAACGATGAGAGCCATGGCGGCCTTCTGGTTAACCCGAGCCGGAAATTGGTAAATAAAAGACACAAGTGTGGCCACGGCGTCGTTGGCAATGGCTGCGACCTTGACGGGCGGCATGTCTGCTGTTCTGTGCTTCTGGTACCCGGCCGCCAGGTGCCCGCCCAGATCCAGATCTGACGTGATCGCAAACCCCTTGCCCATGGGCATGAGAATCGCCTCAGAAAGGGACCTTTGCTGCATCGGAAAGCTGAAAGTCACCCCCATGGGGAGCTCTGCTTCGCGGCTGAGGCCCAAGGTCTCACAGCCGTTGCGCACCACTTCGGCAACATGGCTGCCTATCCACGAAAATAAACCTTCCGAGTTTTGATTCTTCAAATGTTCCTGGATGGGCCAAGACTGCTCAAGGAGACGGTTCAGCAGTCTGGCCGCCCCGTTTGGCTCATTCTGGCCGAGCAGCTCAACGAAGCCAACACGCAAGTTCGATCCGCCGCTAGGGAGATCAGTGGGAATCCCGCAATCGAGCAGTGCATGAGGGCCAACGAGTCTTACATGTCTATGGCGAGGAATCTGTGGCATGTCAGGTTGAGTGCAAGTGCGCATGCAAATCTCGGTAAACGTACCGGCCTTGGTCTCTTGTCGCAGGGCGCAAGACGGATTCGGAGATCGGCGTGGGCAGGAACTGGTCCGAAGACTCGGCAGAGAGTTGACCAAAGGTAGACTCTAGCTCGCGAGACAGTTTCAGCACGGTTTCGAGGTCGACAGCAAGCGGCCGTAGAAAGTCGTCCAAGGAGGGCGTTGCCATGTTTTCTTTTCTTTTTCTTTTCTTTTTTTTTTTTTTTTCTCTTTTATTTGTTGCCGAACCCGATTTCTCCAATTTGACCCCTCGCCTGATGGTTCCCACCCGGGAGCAACAAGAGAGCGACAATTGAAAGAGCGAAACCCGGAATGCAAGTTGAACAAAAGTTGAATTACCTAAGCCCGACGAAACAATATCGAAGGTGCTCCCGCTGCCTCATACAAAGGAAAGAACATTGCTGCGCAGCAATTTGACCACCAGCTCCTCCTTAGGCAACTAACTTAACGAAGCTACAGAAAAGCCTGGGGAGGAGACCTACAACCCCAGCAGCAAGAGAAGCCCAGGGATGAAGCGAAAGTGGTAACCAGCCAGCTGCGTTACCAGATAACTAACTCGCAAACATTTGCATTACTGTTTTGTTCGGGTATGTACGGAATACCTGGCGTTTCTGCGTTGTCTCACTTGTTCCCGTTATTTTTCAGTATCGGTAGATAACATTCAGCCCGAGGGTCCCCTGTGCGTGCCACGAAGCTCGACGTACTGCGTATTTTGTAGCCAGGAGTTTTGGGGGTTTAGTTATGTACGGTACTGTACGGATTAGTTACATACCGCAGCGCCCCACTCATCCCCTCCGAGCTGTGAGCTAGTAACTAGTTCATGGTCAGCTGCCACGGTTAGTAATCCGGAATCCGTACTTACATTAGCTTCCGAACACCAAGTTCAGCTCGACAACCCAACGCCATCAACATCGCAAAATCCCAGACAGCCGCCCTCAAATTTAGGGAGAGAAAGAACCAACGAATATTTCCTTTTGGTGATGGACGAAAAGCAAGCGCCGATGTTGCCGCCGGTGCGCCGCGGCCTCAGCCCCCTTCGCCTGGCCCTCGCGGCGGGTTATCTAGCATTCGTTGCCCTGGTATACTTCTGCTTTACGCCGCAAATTCCTCTGTCTGGCGCGGTCTTCTTGACCCGCGATCAAGAACCAATCATTGCTCACAAGCTGGTCCCGCTCGAGGCGCATATCATGAGCAAGTGTCCAGACGCGAGGGTTCGCCGCCTTCCTCCCGTCCTCTCTGCCTCGCTTGTTATCTTCCTAACGTTGCTGCAGGACTGTCTCCGCGACCTGGTACTGCCGACGATGCAGAGGGTTCACGACAAGGTAAACTTCACCCTGTCATATATCGGAACGTACGTCATTGTTGAGGGTCCCCACCCCCACATACCCTCCTGCTCTTGCCTGGCCTTGCTGACCACATCCCACTCGGTACATACAGGCCGACCGACGAGGACGATGGAGTGAGCTGCAAGCACGGGCCAGAGGAGTGTACGTTTTTTGCTAGCTACCTACCCACGCCAGCGCTATCCGCATCTGACACGCAACAGGCCTCGGCAATATCATCGAGCTCTGCGCGCAGCATCTCTACCCGGATCCGAAGACGTACCTCGGCTTTACCATGTGCCTAACGCGAGACTACACACTCATTCCCCAGCGTAACCTGATTGAGGACTGCGCGCTCGAGCATGCCGTCGATTTCGACAAGCTCAACGAATGCGCGACCAGGGATAACGGGGCGTTTGGCGTCGGCTTGTTGAGAGAGAGCGTGGTGCGCTCAGCCGAGGTACGTTGTGAGCCGTACATCCGACATGATCTATCCCCCACCCCACCAATCGTCAGAAAATCTTGGAACATCAATGGTGCGAACCTAATTTCTTTTCCCCCCTCCCGCTAACCCCCCAACCAGGTCGGCGTAACAAAGAGCTGCACGGTGCGCCTCAACAACGAAATCTACTGCATCCGCGACGGCGGCCAGTGGAAGGACTGCCCGTCCGGGCCGGGCGTCAACGACCTGGTCATCGCGATCAGGAAGCTGTATTCGTCCTCTTGAGCGGCTCGAACACGTCCACCCACAGGTCGCTGGCCTCGCCGAGGGTGTAGCAGAGCGTGACGGAATCCATGCCCGCTTCTTCGTCGTCCCCAGCCATGGTCTCGAGCTGGGACATGATGCTCTCGAGCCCGACGGCCTTGCCCGTGGCCTGGGTGGCGCCGGCCTCGAGGGCGACGTGGACGATGTGGATGTGCAGGTGGTAGTAGGTCGGCTGGTAGTGGAGGTAGAGCTTGAGCTGGTCGCGCTCGATAGACGGGTACACGCTGGTGGTGGCATCGAGGAACTTGGCCTTCATGTGGCGCAGCCAAGGGAGGTGCTTCTTTCGCAGGTCGCGCAGGCTCCAGAGGTCGCGCCGCTCCACCAGCCCGAGCAGGTGCAGCGCGTCGAGCGTCTTGCGGTCCCAGTTAAGGTCGGGCAGCAGGAGGAACCCTTCCTCCGGATCCTCGCCATAGGGCGTGCGGTAGATGACGTCCTCGACCTCCTTGCGCCCCTCGATGATGTTGAATGCCCAGTTCAGCCGGCCCGCCTCTCGCTGCGCTTGCATATACGGTCGGACGTGGTTGCGGTAGATCTCGGGCGTCTCGGTGACGAAGCGCACCCCCTGCCTGCTGTATTTCTTGATGTGCTTTTCTGTGCACGGCCAGATGAGGTTGATCTTGAGGTCGGCGAACTCGTGGCTGTCGGCGCCGCCGACGGGACCGCTGTTGGCCAAGTACCAGTGGTAGATGTCGTTGGCGCCGAGGTTCCTGATGGCGCGGAGGCTGGCTGGCACCGAGCCGAGGTAGTCGGCCGAACTTGGGAACGGCGCGCGCTCGAGGATCAACAGCGCCGGCTGGCCGTCGATGGTGCCGAGCATAGACGACCGGCGACCCGCTTGGTCTGCCCGCCCCTCGTCAGTACATTCGTCGACCCAGGCCCGCCGTTGTGTTTCTTTTTCTCTTTTCCTTCTCGTTTTCTCCCTCTCCCTTTTTTTTTTCCTTCCCTCATTTTGTGTCAGGAGTTACCTTGGTTGAGCAGCCGCTCGAATTTGAATTTCGGCACGAGTGCCTCCGCGTTTGCTTTGCTCTCGCTCATGGTGGTTCTGGACCGGCTTTGGCTTTTCTTGTACTTCTGTACTGGGTGCAGTACGGATTACACGATTTTGTTTGATGCTCGGTTCGTCGTCCGAAGAAAGCCCGCCTGAGACTCGAGCCCGACAGAATTGCCCCGCAATCAACACCCCGCCTTGTCGCGCTGTGTGGTTACTCCACGCTTGGCCCGCCCAGGGACTCGTGTAAAGGCGCCACAGGGCTGACCGATGTACGGATTAAGCCTCAACGGATACCCTAGCAATCCTTGCTATGGAGTGTCCACCATTCCCATCATTCCCCAACGGCGGGAGAAGTGTCGAAAGCGTGGACCTGAGCGCCTAGGTTCAGCTTGAGAGCCGAGTAAATTTCACGGATTGTACGCGCAAGAATGAAAATCGGCTTCTATTGTGATAAAATTGTATGTGCGGTTTCACCTGGATTTCTGGCGTGGTAACGGTATCAAGAACGTCGAGATAATTACTCTATAGCAAGGTTTCACTGCATATTGGCGTCGTTCCTTTTTCGACATTTAAACAGAGCACGGCTCTCACGGCAGACATTTCGAGCGGTAGCAACGGGCAACATAATCAGCACGCCCCGCTGCACCTACCCCCCGAAGGCGGCAATATGAGGGAGACAGGAATCAAAGGGAAAAATTGCCTTTGGTGTTTGTAGTCATAGTGCATCTGTAGACCACCGCGTTACCAGTCGATAGTGTGATGGTGTACATACGTACATACACATGCGCTACGCTACACGAAAATATGTACACACACACACATCGATCTGCCACGTGCAAAAGAGTAATCCGTACACTAGCCTGCCTCGGCACGCCGGCACCGGACGAAGGGGTGAACGGGAACACATGCCAAGAGGGGGATGATCGCCGGCCGGGGAGGACATCCGGAGGGCTGAACGCGGCGGTCTTTCGGAACCCGGGACCGAGGCCGTTGGGGGGATGGGTACCTTACGAGGAGTTTCGATCCAAGAGGAATGCGTACGCGAACCCCGGACAGATGACAAAGCGCTCCGTATGCTACATACACTAAGTTACCTGCACTACTGTAAGTACTCCCTACAGAGCCGCCTCCTGGTGTGTGTGTGTGTGTGTGTGTGTGTGTGTGTGTGCAGTAATGTGTAACGTCACGTACGAACAAACATAAACTACAGGAACATACAAAGTTTGAACGGTACGCACCAGACATCGATCAAAGGGCTCTGACGTGTCATGAGTGTATTCGGCCCGGCTAGGGCTTGGTGTTGCTACACCACCAAGTACCTTACATGCAGCAGTCGTTTATTTTAGTTGGTAGGGCGAACGGACAACCTACATACAAAACGGCTGCAACACCGGGGAGCTTGGTCCCCTCGGGAGCCGTTTTGCCGGCCCCATGTCCGGGCACAACCCCCCCCCGCGGGTTGCATCGGCAGCTTCTAGATCGCATGTTGGTTACGAGGCGTGACCTGGTGTGGTTGCACGATTAGGGGTGCCCGTCGACGCTCGGTATTCTTTTTGTCTTGTTGCTTGCTTGTTCAAACTTGGTCCACTAATATGTACGGATGTGCTCTGTAGAGCTGTCAGCCAGGCATACAGCCTGGAAAGCGTCTCACTGTCATGTTAAATCCAGCAACGCCCACAGTGTATTTGCGAGAATTAGACTATGTAGGAAGGATTTGGTGACCAAGCAACGTGTTATATCCCGTGGTATCCATCTCCGCTGCAAACAACTAGAACACCTTCCCCTCCCCCATCCCCTCTTTTTTTTCCTTTTTTTGAGCCCACGCAAATGTTCGACCCGTTATTTTCCCGGCCGGCTTTTGTCAGCCCGGCCACACCATAAAGAATGCGCCCTCCTAAAAATATATGCGCAAATATGATCCAAACCTGCTCCCGCCCGCATATGATAAATGTGCCCGCTCGCTTGCTTGCTTGCTGTGTCTTGATAGATAAAAGAAAACGTCGACTGCCGAGATGTCCCGTCCGGACGCGGGCCCGCGCTCTGATGGAGCACAAGCATACCTGCCACTCACGTTCCCCCCAGTGAGGGAAATCGCTGTGCCGTACGACGCAGGGAGTAACCGTCCGCTTGTGCTGGGCAACACAGACCCGACGGACACTCGCGAGGGAAACACCCGCATCGTCCACGGCCGCCGGCATAATCTCCCCGGAAGGGAAACTCTCCGCTCCTGTGAACACAACCCCACCCCCCCTCCTCCTCAAAGAGCCTCAACACATCAACGCATCATCCGCGTGCTCCTCCACACCAACTTGGGCACTTCTTCCTTATCCACGTCATCGACTCCTTCATCTACCTCCAGCGGGCCTGTCGATTCAGCCGCGACCAGTGCGGGAGCGGGTGCCAGCGACGGCGCAGCCCCGGCCTCAGGCCCGGCCCCGGCCGCCGAACTAGACGGCTTACCAGCAGTCTTGCGCATGGACTGCGGTCGATAGCTCCTGCCATGGGTGGCATCGTTCTCGACGTGCTTCAACAGCGCCTCGGGCTCCTCGCGCCGGATGCGCTCCATCTCCTTGTCGGCAAGCTCCTTGGTCTCGGCCAGCCGGCGCTTGATGTTGGCCACCTCCTCACCGCACTCGCCGTCGCGCAGGAACTGGTGCGCCGCGTGCTCGCACATGCTCTGTACGTATTCCAATCCTTTGTCCAGCTCGTCGTAGACGTCCGGCGCCGCGTCCTTGCCGTCCGCCCCGAGCATGGGGGCGGGACCGGCGCCGGCGCGCATCACCCGGCCGCCAGCGCCCACCCGCCCGTACATGTTGGCTCGCATCGCCCGGCCGCCCGGGCCGGCGCCCATGCGGCGCGTGCTGACATAGTGCATGGCTGGCTTGTTCTCTTCGGCCGCCTCGATGGGTTGGGAGGATGGGGCTGGCTCCGCGGGGGCGGGAGTGATCGGGTTGTCGACTTCTATAATTCCTGTTGTTGCTGTCGTAGTAGTCGTCGTCGTCGTCGGCGGCGGCGGCGGCGGCGGCACCGCTGCCGCTGTCGTAGTCGTCGGAGCGGTAGAGGGCGCGTCATCCTGCTCGTCGGGCGCCTCGAGCTCGGCTAGACGCTTGATCTGGGCCACCTTGGCCGCCATCTTGGCCTTGCGCATCATGTTGCGTCCCCCACTGACGAACTTGACCAGCTCCTCGAAGAACAGCTGCACGTAACTGTCGTAGTAGACGATAATCATGCTGCGGGATCGGTACTTTGGTGTTGCGCCCTCGGCGCTGATGATGGAATCGGTACGTTGCCGTTTGCGGAGCATCGCGCGTGCGCGTGCCTGGCCGGCGGCGCGCACCTGGCTCGTCTGCCGTTGGATTTCGGATGGCGACTGCGACTCGGACGGGCTGGAAGGGGCTGGCAGCTCGTTGCCGTCGTTTGCCGCGGCCGGCGTCCCGGCGGCTTCCCCGGCACCGGGCTGCGGTCGCGGGTCGGCAGGGTGTGCTGCGGGCTCATCGTGCGGCCTGAGTGACTCGGTCGAGCCTCTATTTCGCACCGACTTCGGGCCGCCAGACGACGAGGAGCCGTCTGGAGAGTTTGTCTTGTTGTTCTCCTCCGTCAGTCTGGCCAGCTCAATCTGGCGCTGCTCAATCTGGCCGTTGAGCTCGTCGAGCTTCTTCAGCCAGTCTGGCACGTTGTTAATCAGGTGCTTGAGGGCTTCCATCGCGAGATCCTCCTCCTCCTCTCCGGCAAGAGGGGAGCCCCACGTCGAGTGTGCCGTCTTGGGCAGCGCGTGCGTGCGTCGCCAGGCGAGCACGCACCTGACGCGAACACGTCGGTCGGCTGAAGCTGTCGGCGAATGTGCCCGGTGCTCTGATGCAGCGGGCCAGAGCAACGAGTTCGCAACGCCAGGGGAGACTTTTTGCAAGCCGCTGTGTTCGGACGCGTGTGTTGACCTCGTTCTAGGGTGCCAACGCCAAGCTCCCAAAACACTGCAAATCCACCCAGGAAATGCCGAGATGGATGGATGACCGCCTTGGAAGAACTGGTGCCGAACGTAGCCGGGGAATGGAAAAGGTCGATGGCCGGCAATTACGCTCAAGCTGTCAGGTATTCTGCGTTCTCCCGTTGCGACTCGGACGTGTATGTAGTCCGGGTGGTGGTGTGAGGTGTCGGCGGGATCGCAAGACTTTTGTTTTGAGTTGGTAACTGCTCGGAAAAGAACCACGACTGGGGCCTTTCGGGAGCCCTTGCCGTTCGCGTGGAATTGATTGCGGCGAGGGTGCGGCCCAGTGTGCTAGCGCCCACGAGCGGGTTTGGATCAGCAGCTAAGGCCGGCTAGAATGGACCTGCCCTTGTCCACTTGCCGAGTGTATGTATGTAGTTCCTTGTAGTGAAGGAACAGAGCGGACGCTTGTGAAAGGGACCGTCGGCGGGCTCTACCACGTTTTTCCTCCCCACCCTCCCCATTGAGTGGGGCTTGCTCAGCTGATTGACTTTTGAGGTTCTGGGTTGAGCTCAAACCAATTCGAGCCTTCGGGCGGATATCGGGAGTGGACATCTCCGCCTATAACCAGTTCATCAGTAGTTAACTACATCGTACCCTACACAACAGAACCAACAAAAAGAGGAATAAGGCCGCTCCACTCTGGCAATCAGCAGCGGCTTGGTTCCGCACCCTGCACGCTGTCGCATGCCGATCACGACAGCGTAAAAGAGGGGACCACCAAGCCCGGCCCCTGACCTGTGTTGTATGTATATACATGTACATACATACACTAACCCTGGGCAAGAAGTACTGTCGTATTTTTTTTTCAACTTGCTCGTTACCGATACTTTTCGCAGGCGAGAAGCAGCTTGCTGTAACCGCTCGGACAAATGTGATGTCTCTGGTAGCCAATTCGTCCACCTGCACCGTCACGGCCAACCAACCCGGAGATGATGCTCGAACTCAGACTTTCGCCTATCGGTTAACTATATGTGTATGTATGCATGTATGTATGTATGTACAGTGCTTAGTATCTTTGTCTGTATTGTACCTCATGTACGTGCATTCAGTGTGCACGACAATTTGGGAGCTCTGCCCAAAAGGAAAGGAAAAAGATGTGCGACACCAGAAGCGGGCCGTTTAGAGGCGGTCTGCAATTGTCAGCAGAGCGGGGGTTAACCTTTCGGCTGCAGGAGACAGCAGCAGTGGCGGCGGCAGCAGCAGGAGGAGGAGGAGAAGGAGAAGGTGGTGGTGGTGGTGGAGAGGAGGAAGGAAGGAGGGGGCTGGCCATCTGCATGGTGCGGCAAAGGAGTTGCTCGATTCGGCGTTTAATCCGACCTCTGTTGTTTGTTGTAAGTAGGTGTCTCGGAACTCGAGTAATTGGTTGGTGGCGACTTCAACTCTCATCAGCAACCTTTTTTTTTTTTTTCTGCTGGGCGGCAGGACCCGCACAGTGAACGAATCAATGAAGCTCGCTCGGCCATGATTTCCATGTCGTGGGACGAAACAATAGAGCGAGCAGACGATGGAAGTCTCAAACGAGGCGCACAAAGTCAAAAGTGCCCCGACGCCGAGAAGCGGAGGACGTGGCATCGGCTCCGGCAGTGATGTACCACATACAGAGTTCAGCTCCATATGTTACTTGCACATGCCTTATTCAAGGTATGTTGGTATAGAGTATGCATATCCACCACAGGACGGCTCGACAGCCGGCGGCATGATGATCGGGAAAGCTCTGGGGCCCTGGCTAGTGGCCGTTTCGGACGTGGCTCGGTCCGCGCATGGCGGCGACACCCTACACACACCATCTCCGGATCGCACGAACGAAACACGATCCCGATCTCCGCGCAGCGTTGCGGTGCGGCACGCTTCTCTCGTTCCAAGTTGTTCCTGGGCGACCAGTTCCACAGCTTTTAAGACGAGGATGTATGTACATACATACGGTACATATATGGTGGGTGGTCTAAACGCCGTGTAACTGGAGAGTGCATTCGCCTTGAGGCTGCTTGTCGTTTATTTGACAGAATACGATCCAATCGAACCGGCCGTGTCCACCTTGGTCCAAGGTTTATTGCTCTCCCTATATTGACTGCGTTGATATTGGTCGGATACTCTGCCTCTTTCCTCCCCTGCGAACTTGTAATTCGGTATATACAAGGCAATCCCATCTTGGTCAAGGTGCACACGGTCCGCGAGCTGTCTCCTACGCAAATACGGTACCCGATAAATCGGCGTGAAAAGCTCAGGATGACTTCTTGAAAATACATTATTAACCCTCAGCTGTCTTCTTCGGAGGGGCTACACCTCACAGAAGTTCTGCCTTCTTCCACCGGAGGTACTCAACGGAGCCAACAAGTCCGCCGAATGGTTCCTCGGCTCAAACCGTTTCGTCTTTCATGTTGCTATCCGAGAAGATCCCTGCAGCAAGCACGGAATACTCCGTACAAGGTCGTCTACGTAGTATGCGACCAACGAGAGCTTTTTTTTTTTTTTTTGAGTTAAACGGCCCGTCGGTTGTTGATTATTAACCCATCTGTAAGCGACTTGTCCGCGAAGAGCCGGCATTTGCTGAAAAACTTGTCTCGCATGTCTCATCACGCCCGACTCCGCATACGGAATATACCTCAGACAAGCTCAGGCAAGGTAGTAATGTCTTTGTTTCTTCATTCCTGTCCAAGAACATGAACTTAATATTACAGATTATATTTACGCGTGATCACAAGTTGCCATACACTAGATCAAGTGGTGTAGGGCAAACGGCCTGGATCAGACCAATTTTAGCAAGCCCAACGCAACCCCCGGTTTCAACCCACAAAGCTGCTTCGGTAGGTCAGCGGAACTCGCAGTGCTAGCCGGCACGGGTCAACTTCGCTACACTCCACTACACTACATAGTATACTACACTAAGAGTACGCTGCACTGCACTGTACTACCAGTGTTTGATACACCCTCTATCCCATTTCACCGCGTACCCGTCTTGCCTTGCCTTGCCTTGCCTTGCCTGGCCTTGCCTTGCCTGTCTGCCCCGCATCCAGGCTGGTGATGTCTCTTCTCCGCAAGAGAATAGGAAGTTGCTCCGTCTGACAAGCCTCCCCGCTAGTTACTTGGCATATGCGTGCAGCCCGGAAACGTCCGCGAACCATCACTTGTCGGGCCAGCTTAGCCGCGGCTCGCTGCCCCGTGTTTCTCATCTAACTTACTAACTAATCGGATTGATCATGCTCGCATGCATCCTGGAGCGCCACTTGCTACATACTGCACAGTACATACATACACACTTGCGGAGCCCAGTGGGGACCCCGAGATCGGACACGTTTGCGAATGATTGATCGAAGGCGCGAATGAATTGTTCCCATGGTTAGGTGGTCCCCACGGCTGCCCGCCATCGAACAGGCGCAGAACCTGGAAATGCAAGAGAAGGTACTCTGTACGACCTCGATCCCATATTAGTCGGCGACGTCGCCCAACGTTGGACGCCGGGCTGGCTCGCGCCGACCGTTGGGCTGCTGTCAGCTTTTGCAGACCCCCACCATGTCTCGCATGTCATGTGGTTTCTTGTAGTGTGCTATAGTATGTATTCGTCCTGCGTTTCGTCCAGGGTTTGAGAACCACGGAACGGCGCGAATCTTGAAACCCCAGCCGCAACAGGCAAAACCTCCTGCAACGCCGGCGCAACAGCGCAACTTTGCAATTGTTTGACAACCACATTCGATCCGCGCATCCTTTACAGTACTAGCAAGCGGCTGGACCTGGAGTGGAATTTGTCCTCAGAAAGGTCGAAGAAACAACAACACCTGACATGGACCAACAAGGAAAGGCTCTCTGGAGTTGGAGCAGCCAGACCGGCTAGCCAAGACTTGGCACCTCCGCGGTAACAGGAATCGCAATCCGGGTGGGCACCGCGTCAGGCCGTTGACAGGCATTGACAGGGCTGCCATGTGTTTCTACACTATCGACGTGTCCTCTTTCCACCTCTCCACTTTTCTCCACTTCGAGAGGGGACTGTCCCCCTGTTGTTCAGACGGAACGGGCCAACTACGGCTCGGCGGAGTGTGCACAAGCTATGCACAGCCCCTTCTTCCCGATTGGCCCGGACCTGCGTCCGCCGCATTTTCGCCGCCGTCGGATGTCATCCATTCGCCGCAAAGAAGCGGTCAGCCAGCCTATGCCGATGCCAGCCCCAGAGCGTCCACCACCGTCTTGATCTTTGCCTTCTCGGCGTCCCCCCAATTGACGCTCCTGAGCATTTGGGCAACGGTCTCGTCACGGTAAAGAATCCAGAGCTCGTCGACGACCGTGCTTCTCACCCGTGGCCACGGGTGGAACATGAGGGCGCCAAGGCGCGCGCGAGCCTCTCGAATGCCTTCCTCTCGTTTCTTCAGCAGGTCATCGCTGCCGCAGACGGCAGCGGCGGACGAGACGGGTTGAGCCTCCCACTCGAGTGCCGCAACCGCCCCGTAAACCCTGATGCATGCTTCGATTTTGCGGACGTTGCCGGTCTTGTAGCATGCCTTCTGAACCTGCAGGCACAGGCTCTTGTAATTGACCCCGGAACACTCGGCAAAGACGCCGACATGAAACAGGAAGGCCACCACTTCAAGCGTCGGAACGAGTACCCGGTCTGTTCCCTGCCAGGCTTTCAGGTTCCGGCCTAGAGCGGTGCATACGGCATCTCGGGAGGCGCTCGACCGCTCGCAAAATTCGCACAGCGCCGCGCGGCTAGCAATGACCAATTCCTCGTTACCCGTGTCGGCGGACGACACGATGCCAGCCATCAGAGCCTCCATCCATTTCTCTGCGTCGTCCTTCACCGGGGACACAGCTGCGTGCAGCCAATCCTGGTCAAGTAAATCGAGCAGGAACACAAAGTATGCCTTGGACGAAAACGTCGACTTGCGTAGCATGGCAGCTTGGCTGGTATGATCAGCAGCCGTTCTTCGGCATCTCAGGGCGCAACTCACGTTGGTTTCAGGACGACAGCAAGCGCTGCCTGTGCCTCAGCCCTGACTCTATCCAACTTTTCCGCCGCCAGTCGCAGTATGCGCAAAAACAGCGTCGAAATCAGTTGCCCCTTGGTCTCGATATCGTCGTCCAGCTTCTCCCACAGTGACCTGGTCGCCCTGATCGCTGCAAATCGAACATGAGACCCGACGTCGCCCCGAGCAGTGGTTGTATAATCATCGAGCCCTTCGCCCAGAAGGTCTGAGAACAGCTGGACGTTCTGTCTGAGTACCTCGCTGCCCGCCAAGCTCTGGAGGATACACGCTCTAGTGTCCGTGCTCGTGTCGTTCTTCCAGCGCTCGATGATGGCGTCGCATATGAGCATCTTGTCCTGATCTAGCGCCAGGGTCGATGCCATTGGGTACACTGCCGCAAGTGCAGAGAAGTGGCCGCTTGTCGTCCGGGTTTTGGATGACTGGCGCGCCCTGGCGGCGTCTGCCCACCCCCGAATTGCCACGTCGCGCTCTGCGTTGGTACAGAAGATCATATAGACCACTGCCGCCTCGGACGCTGTGTTGATAATGTCGATGTCTGGCCAGACAAGCCATTTTCGCAAGTTGCAACCGGTGAGGGTGACAAAGGCATTTAGTTTATTATCGTTCCTGGTACTCACCGACTTTACTATCTTTGCGAGCTCGTCACCACTCTTGGACATGAGTGAGTGCCCAGGCAGCAGGGTACTGCTAGCAAAGGTAGCCGCCTGGAGAACAGGAAACGAGGAGATGATTAACCGGCTAGCGGCCTCGGCGACGAGTTCCGGCTTGCGGTAGGTTTTCGTATCGCAGTCATTGAGAATATCCAGCAGCGCGTCCAACGAGAGCTGAATAAGCCCATCAAGCGAAGCCGTCCTCTGGCTACCAGCAGCAGCTGGCAGCACATCAAAGACAGCAGCAATGCTGAGAAAGAGGCCATGTCTTTCTTCAACCTGCCGGGCTTCGAGCAACTTGACGCGGGTTAGTGCTAGGGAAATGGCCTGTGTCAACCGTTGTATAGGGTCGGGCTCTGTCGACGACAACTCGGCGGCGATCATGCCGTATGACACGCCTGCAGCTCGTCGTGACGCGGTATCGACATCACCAACGCCCCTCCATCCTAGCAGGCCGTCCAGAATAGCTTCCCCGTAGCGGTGCGATAGCCTGGTGACTCCTAGGGCGACGTCCTGCATCGCCCTGGATCTCAGTGCCACGGCGTGGTAGTCAACCGTCTGTACGACAAAAATGCCCTGCTCGACCGTATCGGGGTGGCGCCCGATCAGTTCTTGGAGCGCAGCGGAGGATCCTCGCCGGATGTTTCCGGCCGGGTCCAGGCACGCAGCAGCAACGAGGTGAATGGCGATGATTTGAAGAATCGATGCCTCCGAGCGAGCTTCTGTAGTAAAGGAGGCCGTCGGGACTGCGAGCAATTCTGGTGTGGTATAACGCCGGGCGAGCGCCCAGATGCCAAAACAGGCCGCATCCCTCACGTTTGACCCCGTAGAGCTTCCGGATGTGCTCCGCCTTTCAAAGGACAAGCCCATGAGCAGAGCTTGTACGATGTCGGCGAGATTGTCCGCGGGTGGTGATCGCCGATACAGCAGGTGAGACAGAGTGAGCATTAGTCCGTGCCACTCCAAAGGGTCGACCATGCTCAGGTCCTTCTGTGGCACCACTGTGGCGTCTGAGGTGTTCTTAGGCCGCAAGACGTTTCGGTTCAAAGACTCAAGAACAGCTTCCACTACCTGGGAAGCCATATCTTGATCCAGCTTCAGCGTGATGACGCTGAGGGCCTTGCTTGCCGCGAACCGAACAGGGGTGTCGTTGTCGGCCAAGCTCTCCAGAAGGAAGCCAATGGTGGTCTCCACGATTGTCACTCCTTCCATATCCTGCGGATTCCTGAGAATAAGGACGGCCACAGCCCGAATCAGCTTGATCATAGTCTTGCGGGCCAGAGCCGAGGCCATTATCGGCCCCGTCTTGTCCCCTTCGGACGCGATGCCGTGCACGCTGTGGAAGATCGTCGCAAGGTAGCGATCCACATCTGAGGTATCGGCAGACGACGTTAGAACGCCCGCCAGAAACGATAGCACCCCGATGTAATGATACGGCGTCCGCTCGGCTGCGTCTTCCCGCCTCAGCGCCGCTAGCGCCCAGTGGATCAACGCATCGAGCACTCCGAGTTGCTGCATATCCCTGCGCATCGCGATCCGCACCAACAGCGCCTTGGATGCATCTCTTTCTTTTCCCGGCGCCGCCAGGTATTTGATGGCCAACGGCACGACTCGCGTCGTAATGCTCGGTAGCCCGGCGGGCCATTTCAGTCCTGCCACCCTGGCCAACTTTCCCTCCCCGCCTTCCCCCTCGTCTTCCCCTTCAGCCGCCATCTCCTGCGACGACATAGTCGAGAGGTCAAATGGCACCAGCATGAGATGCGACAGCCACAAGAGAACCACATACCGCTCCTCCCACGTCCACGGCCCCAGGGTACCATAACCGCCGCCGCCGCCAACACTACCAGCACCGTCTTGCTGCTCCCCACCAATCGAACTCTTCTCCGCCTCCTCCAATGCCGTTAGGAGCAGCTCCAGGTACCGCGCCTCGTTGCTCAGGAAGCGCACGATGACCTTTTCGCCGCGGATCTTGCAGAAGGTGTAGAGCAGCCTGCAGATGGCGCGGGGCAGGGGCATGAGGTGCTGCTGCCTCTGCTGCTGCTGCTGCTGCTCCGAGGCCAGGCGGGCGGCACCGGCGGCCGACCGACGACGGCGGGTGAGGTGATACTCCAAGTAGGCATCGCCTAAGGTAGGGAGCCATTTGGGCAAATGGGGGTCGAGAAGCTGGGGCAGTTCTTGGAAGGGGTCAAGGAGCTTCTCTGGTGTCAGTAAAACTCATTTGATAAACAATGCGATGTATCTAGATTTTCTTTGTGTCATGATTCTGTTCTTTTCTCGCCATTCTTCCCTGCTGCTCATGTTGCTCTTTTCTTCTGGGCCTGATGCTATTGGGTGGGGGAGAGGGGGCCTTTGACTGACCGACGAGACGAGCCGCTCAGTCTCACGAGTGCGCACCCACGACCGGACGGCACCGGTTCCTCCTCCGCCGGCGGCATTCGGTTTCCTGAGGAACGGGAGGAGCGACGTGTCGAAGTCGGCGATAAGATCGCCCGAGATCTTCTGGAGCTTGATGTCGAGATCGTCTTCCGGGGCATCCATGGTGGCTGAGTTGAGGAGTTGATGACTTTCCGTTCCACAAGGTTGAAGTTGCACAGTGGGTCCATCTTTGGGCCCAGGTCCGGGGTTAGTTAATTGGGAAAGTATCATCACCCTAAGCAAGCTTCCCCCCATCAGGCACCACTGAGCGTTCCAAACTCGTGAGGAACAATCAACGCATTGGAAACAGCGCCTCTCTCTCAAACGGCTGCCTGAGGGTTGAAAAAGCACGGTAGTTTTCTAATGTGCGAGGCATTCGGATTTTAAACAACGCTTCTTTCTCGATTTTCTAAACAGCTACTCGCTCGCATCCACTACTCAAGTCATTATCTAAACCGACCCTACCGGCCAATCGCCAACGCCGCAACGATCACGTCCATCGCCGAGCTATGCGTCGCAGCGTTCGGTCCGTTACCCACGTCTGCCGGGCCGGCCCACTGGATGCCGAACTGGTTCTTGCCGTTCCGGTTATTCGCCCAGATTGAGTCGGCATTCTTCTGGATCGCCGTCCGGAATGCATCCTGTGGAGCCGCTCGCTGCAGGTAATGCAAGTTGCGCACAAAGATGCCCTTGAACTGGCTGCCGTCTGCACCACAGTCGGGCTCGCACCTGTCCACCTCGCGAATGATGCCATTTTCGTCGCTGAGAAGCTCGACAGCTGCTTTCGCGATGGCCGTCGCCTCACCCAGGTACGACGGGTCGCCCGTGGCGTTGGCCAGCTCGACCAGGCCGCCCAGCACGACGCCCTGATTGTACGACCACGTGGTCAGGCCGTTGTTGGTGCAGCTGCCGTTGACGTCGGTGGCGAGCCCGTCGTTGATGAGGTTGTTCTTGTTGATCATCCCGCTCTCCTTGAACCACACCCACTCGTCCTTGGCGAGTTGCTCGTACCTCTGTTTCTTGTCGGGGATGCGGTTGGCGAGGCTGGCGGCCACGCTGAGGTACAACTCATTGGCGATGGCGTTCTTGTACTGCTTCTCCTTGCTCCACCAAATACCGCCGCCACACCTATCGTCCGTGCCAGCTTGCATGTCCTCAAAGATGCGCTCGGCCATGTCGAGGTAGGCCTGGTCGTGGGTTACGTCCCACGACCTGATCAGGGCGAGCGCCCACCAGCCCTCATCATCGTAGTAGTTGTTGATGAACTGGGAGAATCCCCGCTTTCCCTGGTGGTCAAAATGGTAGGCGGATGTGGCTAAGCCAGTCGCAGCTACGCTCTTCTGCGCTGTCGCAGACACTCGCTGGGCGTTATTGAACGTGTTGGCGATGATTTTAGGGACATCCAAGCTTTTAGCGGCGGCTCCGGCGCTCAGCGCCCAGTCGGCGAGGACAGTAAGGCAGTTTGCGCTGTTCCACCAGCCCGTTGTGCTCCACAGCCCCGACGGGGCATCGTACCAGCCTTGGAGCGCCTTGGCTGCTTCCAGTGAGTTCTCGGCTGCAATTGCTTTCTCGCAGCCTGGGCCTCTAAGCGATGATGTGAAACAAGTAGCCCGAGCTACGAGGCTGCCCCATCGTATGGCCACCATTATGTGCTAGTATTGTCGTTGTTCGTAAACGGCGTCAGGGACCGAGCGGCTGGAGGATCACCGTGTATATACTTGCTATCGAAGATGACAGCGAGGTAAAGGAACATAAAAAGAGATGGACGAGCTCTAGAGGATGTTGTGTTTATAACTGCATTGATTACCGCGTTGGTATTCTCTCTTTCAACGCCTCGGTATTCCGGCGTTCCATTTGGGAACTCTTTGCTTACTCCGTCCGACAGCATGTTCGTGATACCTGCAGGTGGCAGTGACGACCCTATGGGAACCTCAGAAGGATACGAGATGTTCCCACATGGCCCTAATTGATGCTTTCAGCGTGCCGCCCGAGGTAGGAACAGATGACGAGTCTCTTCACACGGGCTGCGGTTTCTCTCCGAGCGGCCTGAAAACGGGGCCCTGAAAGGACATAGAAGTAAACACCGTCGGCTCGAGCTGGTGGAAATACCTTAGAGTTGCTGCGTAAAAAAGAATTCAGCGACGGTGTGCACAGCAAATTACTTTGTATGATGGTTTCGGACGCCGGGACGCCGCCGTCGAACAGCGCACTGTCATGTGGTCTTGTTCCCATTCTGTGGAATGATGCAATGCAGCTGCCAGACTCGTCCTGTTCGGGTCAGCCGACACTGTCTAATTACCTCGAAGCTGCAGACTGCGTATTTTTCTACCCCAACCCGACTCACCAAGGAGTGTGTTGTACCACTAACCTGGAATGGCTGGGGCATGGAAAAGACATGCGTGTGTAAAGGCTACGAAGCTGCTGCTGTTGTCTGAGACAAAATCAACGCAAAGACCAAGCTTCTCCTCTCACAATGGATACTTTATATCGCAGCGTAGCTGTCTCCTTCCACTCTACGATATGGTGCGCCTTTATGCCTACAATGACTCGCAAGGTCTGCCGGACAGTCATCCGGACCAAGACCTCGAGAGGGGAAACATAAACACGGCCAGTTTGGGACGGCGATGGTCGTCAACACAATGGAACAACGCTGTTGGCTCTTTAAGTGATACAAAGGATGCCGACTATATAGGCCACGCTGCCACGTGGGTTTCAACAGTGACACCGTGTTACAGAATCACGGTTGGTAATTACCCACGTGTTTGGGAACTTGCCGGTCCGAATTCTTTGTCAGAGGACTGAATATACCAAGCGGCAGCAAGAAGAGCCGTAGGCAATTGAACACTCCTACGCGTGATATTGTTGCTCATCTCATTATTGCCGAGGAAGCCAGCAGTCCGATGTCTACAGATATCTACAGGATACTGCAGATCGGGCAAGCCGCCGAGTGACCTCTCGGGAGTTAGCGCTATAATAGAGATGCCTCTAAGATTACAAGTTCCTGATAGGAACAAGGGCAGCCGAGAAGAATCGGGTTAAGGGCAGAGAACTCCCGGCCCTTATCACCTAATCAAAGGATTCCTCTCATTGCATTTGAGGCAGTACTGTAGGCTGACGACAAGTCTCTGCTGGCAACTCGGCCTACCGAAGTAATGTGAATTTATGGTGGAGGAAGGAAGTCACGGTCCACAGTCTTCTCCCCCTCAATATCCCATGTCCGAGCGTATCATCTGCAGTTCCATTTCTGCCTTACAACAGAGGGTTCAACAACATGAGACACAGCCAACAATTAATTAACTGACATTAGAGTCAGAAAACGGCTTGTTCTTGAAGTACTATGCTAATTCCCAAAGCCCGTGGTGCTCATGCGACGTTCCTCCCGTTGCTTGCAGCGCGCGCCCAACCTGCAACGCCCCTCGCTCCTCCCGAGATTTATAGAGGGGCCGTACGCGCATCAGTTACACAGACTACTCACTCAATACCGAGGGTGCCTGACCATCACGGGGATTGCACCTAGGTATAGACGGGAGTGCTGTGGCGGCAAATGGTCGTAGGCGCACAAAGAGCATTCGCGTCAGCGATACTGGACCGTCGTTCCTCTGTCAGTTCCTTGTGCTCTGTGTATGCGTCCAGATATGGACGATCGTTATTTCGGGCGCTTAAGTCGCATTAATCAAGTTCGTCTCTACTGCTGATGCTCTACACAGAAATGGGGATACGGAAGACATGGGATGCGTTTCGCTAGGGGCGTCCACTACAAATGTTCGAGTACATCCCCAATCTTGCTCATCAGTCATTCGCTCCGCTCAGTCCCGCCTTGCTTAGTCGAGCAGTAGAGTTTTGAAGAGCCCAACATGTGTTGGCATGAGGTTATGTTTTTCGGTGTTTTGGGCACCAGGTATGTACTTCGCACTACAAGTGTTATACCTTCCACATGCAGGGTTATAGCATAAGTTAAGCCTTGGATTTTTCGGGAGTGGTGCATCTCACACGAAAAAAAAATATAGTAGATGCAATGAATGTACGTATATCTACTTTAGGTACCTACATACATCAGGTCCATATGTATGGGATACCGTCCCTTAGATAAGGTACGTACCTCTCTACTCCGTAGTGTACGTATGTATGTAATCCGTACACTAGAGAGCTTCCCCGCGTCTGCCCCGCAACTGCTCAATTTCCCCAGGTACAGCCAGAGCTTCCCTTCCTGCAGGTTCCGGCATCGCCCAAAATTGCTATTTCTTTCATCAACCTGAACGCTCCACCACACATCGAGGCGCAAACCTCACCGCCCTCGTGTGACTTAGCGTAATGACAAAACGGCCCTAATTGCTGTTTCGGCTTAGTGAGTCAAGAGCCGAACGTTCTAATTCGCTTACGGATACTGCGTAGTTGAACGCCATGGACTCGGCTCCGTCGCTTACATGCTAAGCTGTCTCAGAGGAATACCTCCTCCATACCTCCAATGGCCAGGAAGCCGCTTCACTTTGTGTACAAATTGTATTTTTTAGGAAGGAGCGGAAAACTCTTTCGAATCGGCCCTGTTCAAACGACTACAACACAATCAGCTTGTCCAACCTATCGGTCCGAAGTCACCAAAGGGTTCTTAACTTTGAGGGATTCTGGAAGCCTGGGCCAAGCAGGGACCCCGGTACTGCCAAGCTCAAGCGAGAACGGCTTTGAGAATAACCTACGGATTACACGTGCACCTTACCGCATACGGAGAAGGAGTTAAAGGAAGTTGAGGGATGGTGTCAGAGTCGAGTCATCGCGCATTCCTGAGGGGAAAGTGATTGGACTACTTGGAGTCTCGATCGGCACGCCGCCGCACCTGGGACGCCGACGATGAGCCGAAAATGTCCCGAACTCAATCAATCTCTGCTTGTTTGCAGGAGAGTTTGGCCTTGGCCACACCTCCCACGCTCAAGACACGGTCCGTCTACTGAATGCTCGAGTCCTGGCTCACGAAACTAGGGGCCCAAATGATCGCCAGGTACGTTGGGCTCTCCAGCGATAGAGGAGGGGCAAGCACGGATTAGATTGGCCACGTTCTGCGGGAGCTGATCCGGCTCAATCATGCCCTCCAGCCGGAAGGTGAACGGAAGAGTTTGCTTAGCGCGTCGAGGGCAAGAGGCTTAGTTTAAAGCCAAGAATATCTAACTAGACGCTAGCTACTTCTGTTAGTCATCTGCTCCCAGCCGTTTGCCTGGGGCCCCTCTCGGTCCATCATGATGATGACTGATGCTCAAGAGCCGTCGACTCGATACGGTTAGCGCTGACAAAGCCTACGGATCCGGCAACAGCAGTTATATACCAGCGCTACTGGCCTTCAACCCGCTGCGGTCAAAGATAGTACGGAGCTCGCGGTTAGCTCGATGCCGCAACTGTAGCAACTCGTCTCATGCATACATACTTTTAATTTTTAATCTCATCGACAAGAAGCCCAAGGCGGGTGCGAAGGCAGAGAGCCCGGCTTGGTGCGCCGGGTTGCCGGGGATGACAATAAGTGGCCCAAACAATTTGGTTGAACTTGTTGGCGTCGGCAACTTGTTGCTTGCGACACACCGCCGCTAGGAGACCCACATCGGACTCATCAACAGGCCGTGCACTTGCGGCTCCCTTCGATCCGGCTTTCCACCCCCCGGAGCTCTTAGTTGAGCCCGCAAACCCTCCACAAATCCGGAAGGTCTCGGGGTCGCAATGGTCAACCCGCCCAAGCTGCAGGTTCTGGCAGATCGGGCTAGTCCAATGCAACCAGAGTGGATTAGGGCAGGTCGTGTATGCACATACATACACTATCTGTAGCGTACATGCATCGTGACAGGAGACGCCTCCTAACGTTCATGTTTCAGATTGAGTCGGCAATGTATGGAACAGCCTGGGAGTATCCGACGGGAGATCTGTCGGTTTGAGCGGCACGGCGGGTTCCAGAAGGACAGGCCGAAGCAAGAGGCTCGTCACCCGAAGTCGCAACCTCCCGGTGCAGAGGATCTAACGTACGGAATCCGGTTTACAGACTCCTAGGAGTTATTCCACAAACAAGCCAAATACAACGAGGGACTGGACGTTGTCAGCAGGATCACTACGTCGCATGGCAATGGTCATTTCAAATACGGCCGTATAAATAACTACGCAACAAGTAACCCTCAATTCTTTGTCATAGGTTCAGGTGGTGCAGACGAACCACGGTGGTGCTGGCAGGTTCGACAATCGTCCTCGGTGACCGCATCCCTAGATTCGTACGTCCGGGCCTGTGTTACCCTCTCTGCCATCGTCGGATCTCGCTCACTCACCCTCATCCTCTTACACTAATGCACACGAACAAGATTTGCTGCAAGTCGACAGGCGCCCAAATCAGAGACATAATCGAACCATGCGCCCCCGGCCCCCGCCAATCACCGCCTCGCCGGTTCGTGCCATTCGTCTGAATCGGGCAGTTGAGGAAAAGGGCTCTCGGCCAGCAAATTCACGGAAAATTCAGGGTTCAGCCTACCGCAGACACAGCCCCCCAACAGCAGTAGTAGCAGTCGCAGCAGCAGCCAACCATTGGCGGCCATCGGAGCAAAACCCGCTCAAATAGGATCGTGTCTTTGTGCGACCGGGCCACAACACACACACACACACACACACACACACACACACACACACAAAACACAGATAACAATCAGGCCTATCCGCAGCCAGCTCGAGACTCCCCGTTCAACGGAGAAGGGGACGAACACTATTTGTACAGTCCGCTGCCCTAACCTACTGCCGCTGGTCGACAGGTCCGGGAGGAGCCATTCAGAAGCCGCCGGAGCGCGGCAGATCCGTGCATATGTTGTCAGTGGCACCGGCCTGTCTCAGCTTTGCAGCTGAGATCAGGGCCTGTGTGTACTGTATGTATGTACTGTACATAGGTAGGTACGTATGTACATGTACATACAGATTACATGGACTATGTACGTAACTAGGCTGGTAGACCGTACTGTGTGTACAATGTGCGAAGTAGACACACCGGGTCCAACGGCCACGGGATGATGGGGATGGGCATTTCATCCGGCATGTAGTGTACTATAGTTACACGTATTTCCGTAGATATACGGCCCGAACACAAACCAAGGCTGACGACAAGGAAACAACAAGATCGGGGGGTGAAGGGGTGCGAAAGGCGGGGTGTTTTGTGCTGCGTATACAGCTTTACCTATGCTCATACCATTCTGTAAAGTACGTGCCGGCAGCCGATGACCCCGCCCGCAAATGATAGCTCTTCTTCCCTCGGTCGGTGGCTGACGTATATACCTTGGTTTGTCGTGATTTTTTGGAGCTGTGTTGGGTCCCGGTTGCAGTTGGCTAGAAGAAAGCAATCGCGATGCTCTGGCTGCGGCCGTCCGAGCGTTGGATTGAGCGTTGGGAGAGGGTTCTTTTTACCCGATTTGGCATCCAACCGGCGCCAGACATCTTGAGCGCGAGAGGGGCGGACACTGTCTCATGTTGTGGAGAGCAAGGCATTGTGATGGGAATTATTCGGGAACAGCGCACCTGCAGCGCACTTACAGTAACTTGGAAATCTGAGGGTACTCTCGGGTGAAGAGCGGGGCCTGCAAGATCAAAGAAGCAACAACGCCATCCCAAACCGGAATGCAAACAACAAACTAAGCACAAATTGCCTTGCCATTTTCATATTGCCTTTCTGTCTTGGACACCTTGTGTTATTTTCTCTTCACCCTATTTTTTTTTTCTCCTTATAACGCCTGTAGCCGATACACCAGCCTGCCAAGATCACTGCCCCTTCCTCCACCCCACCTTCTAAAGTACCGGCCGCAGCCCTCGTAAACTTCAAATCCGTTACCATTCAGTGGTCGTGCACAGGCAATGAACCCTAAAGTCTATCCCCACCAAGAGTGCCATAACTTAATCCGTCTATCGCAAACTCCTCATCTATGCACAAGAAAAGATAAAAGGCAAAAAAATAGAAACCGAAATGAAAAGGAAAGAGAAGACAAACGAAGAAGAAAAGCCGTGTAGTCGTAGTGTTGTGTCAAGGGAACGAGCAAGGTCCTGCTGCAAGTCGCGTGCATGGTGACATTACGGTGGAGTGGAGCTTCCTTGGGAGCAAAACGGTGAGAGTTAAAAAGTACCGAGCATGTGAACTGACTTGGTGTGCCAGGCGGGACCGTTGGGAACGATTGGGAACGGAAAGCTCTGCACGATCGGAGTTCTTTTCCTGACGAGGGCGGTGGAAGAGAGTTGGCGCCAGAGTAGCTCGCACGCTTGAGAATCCGAGCTTTTTGGAGTCGCAATTCGCATCCTGTCGTTTGCTGGAAGGCGATGGGAGGACCCAGCTGTGTGGTCAGGCCGTTGTCATGTTGCGGGTCTCCTGCAGCTTGTCAGCACCCAGCCGCGCTTTCGGGTTCGAGCACGGCCAACGATTGGGGATTGTCCAGGAAAAGAGGCCATTGGACGCGACTTGCTCAATCGAGATGGGAAAGCACGATTGAGCAAACCCTTTCTCCTTACTGCTTCTCTCTTGCTTTCTCCCCTGTTGTCTCTTCCGTGGCTGGCTCACATGAGCAGACGCCACCTAACTGGGCAGCCACGGTCCCGCACCGGGGAGAGCAGTTCCAGCGGTGGATCGATTGGGTTGCCAGCGTGAAACTCACCTGCCTACTTCAAAAGCTCTGCCGAGACAAGCCAGGCCACCTCATCCACAGCAACCGAGAAAACGACAGGCGCTTTCCAGGTTTCTTCCCGCTCCCTCGGGCACACATTCCACCGTCTTCTCCGATCCAAGCCCAGATTTGCGACGGCAGGCACGATCGAAACCTCGCCATTCCCCCGCACCTCATCGCCCTCACCCCAAGGGGCCGCCTACCCATGTGAGTGTCGGTACCCTAGGTAGGCACAGGCGGGCGCTGCCGGCGCGGGGATCTTAGGCGTTGTCCATGCAAGTCCGGCACGTGTGGTGCCGGCAGTACCGGCATTCCCAGATGAACCAGAACGGGCCGTCGTGGCAGTCGTGGCACCTCCACTCGATCAAGGTGTTGTCTGACTTGATCATGACGAACGAGTGCGCGCATTGGCTATAGCTGGCGAGCGCCATCTTGTTTTCCGATTGCGCTGTACTCGTCTCGGCCGTCGGTCGTCGGTCGTCGAGGTGGTGGATCACCGAACCGGATGTGGGTGAGGTATCAGATACCCAAGAGGAGTACTACCGTACCTGGTACTAGTAGTCGGTCAGGTACGTAGGGCAAGATGGGTAACTCCGAAGAGTAGCTGCCCTCGGATATGGTGTGAACCCAGCCAAACCCAGGATGCCCTAACTTTCTGAGGGGGGTTGCGAGGTGTGTGCTGCAGGGGCGCCTCAAAAGAGGAAAGGAGTGGGAATGCCCCTCGCTGCTTCTCAGGTGGTGTTAGTGTCGACCCCAAAACGGACGGCGGAGTGATGGCGCACTCACGCCTCGATGACGGTAATGCTTTCTTTGCGACCTGGGTCACGGAACGTGGAAGGGCGCCGAGCTGGTAAAGCCGAGGTAGGTCGTTGCCGCACGAAGCAGTTGCGGGTAGGTAGTCCAAAGGGCTACGGTAGGGCAGATCCGTAAGTATGTATGCGGCTGCTTCCAGAGCCTAGGCCACAACGAGGGTGAACCGAGGGTGCTTAAATAGAGCCGAGGCACCCTCCTGGAGGCGGGAAGATCCAATGTTAAAGACCACCGTTGGTACCGTTGGTGGGTGACGGTCGAGCAGACGGGAGGGCGAATGTGTTGTCGAAGGGGGGAGGGGGGTGGTTTGTCTAACGTAGGTCTGCAGCGGGAGTCTGATTGTAGTGTAGTATGTATGTACCGTGTAGGCAAGAGAATGGAGCTGTATGAGAGAAGTTGCAGACCCAAACGAGATGGAAGCCGTTGAAGCAGGCGGCCTTTTGAATCGCAGGTGGAGGCTCCTCCCAGGAGCACGGGCAAACGGCTTGACGAGTCGTGGATCGGCCGGATAACTAAACTTGAACTACCCTGGAGTTAGACATGTATGTACATACCTACACACAGGCAGGCTTTCATGGCGTGGCCTTCCCCGAGAGTGACCCAGAGACAAGCATACAACCTTGGAGCGGGCAACATGCGTCACCGGAGGGGCTTCCGTCTGCCGACAAAGGATGATCCCAAAATCGGGCATGGGTTCGAAAAAGGGAGCCGGTGAGCAGTGGGATCCGCCTGCTTGTGTTTTCGGTTCCTGATTTCGGGATGCTTCACGGGCCTACTCGGTACGCAATCCACTCCAGCCCTGTCCTGGTGGTGGCTCAGGCGCTGTCCGTGGGTCGAACGCTCAAAGATACAAGGTGGGTCGGGTCAGAGCGAAATCCTAAGAAGAACGGTGATTAGCGTACAGTACACTAGCTGGCCAGGGAACAGGGAGCAAGGCTCATGGAGACCCCGAAATCCGTTTTCTGCTTGTCTGTCAGAGTACACTACGTACGTACCTCACGTTATTCTGTACTCCGTCCTTTATGCACATACCTTTTGTATGTACTCCGTACTGCGTTTGGACGGGGTTTAAATGTACCAACGCTATATGTAGTTATGTATGTATTGTACATTACATACATGCACTTGGGCAAGAATCAATGATGCCATAATTCTCCAGCACCTAAGGCACCTTGGGTGCTGTCTTGTAGCAAAGGGGAGAAAAGGAAGAGAGAAAAAATTAAGGATAAATTAAAACCTTAAAACGACTAAAAGGAAATAAGCGAAAAGAAATCTCTATTTTCCCAAGTCCAGCACGCGTGTCGACCAAGGCAGGGGGTTCGCTCCAAGACTAACCAACAAACAGCCTCGAGCTTTCATCCAGCCAGTGACTGTGCGACTACCAGCAGCGCAGTGCCAGATGCGGGAAAAGATGTGAACAGCACTGCTGGCCGGGATAGCCTTGCGACTCGGCCGTCCGGCGTTTCCTGATATGGCTCCCTTGCAGCTTGGTCGAAACCCCTTCTCTGTCCCTCTCGCGCCTAGATTGGGCTATAAGAGCTTTAGCCATCATCCTTGGCTGACATGGTATCGGGCGACAGATGGGCTGACCGACTTGACTTTTGGTGGTGCCAGGGTTGGCGACCTATAGAATAATTCCCGTTGCGCCCTCCACTTGGCTGAGGCACGGACGAGACACGCTATACGCGCAGCCATTAGCTGGGACCTCTGAGACGAGTACCCGAGGCGCCCAGGAGAAGCACGCTACCCGCGGAAAGACGTTTGCATTTGCTCAATCTTTCTATTCCTTTTCCTTTCGCAATCTTTCGGCCGTGGGGCCCGACTTTTGGTGCCAACGAGGAGAGGGGCAAGGGGGGCGAGGAACAACCACTGCCTAGGGGTTGAGTAGCGCACGGCACGTCCGCCTTATTATTCTTGTTATTTTAAACCTCCACAGTTCAAGTCGCACGAGGCCAGCGCACATCGAGTGTCCAACGCCAATGACGGGTACCTTGCATGTATCCCGGGAGGACAGTGCTTTAGCCGAGAAACGTTAGCAACTGCCCGGATTGGCAGAAGAACAAGGCGGTTAAAGGCGTCACGTCGCGGCAGAGCCAGTGCCGGCAGTGGACCGTACTATACCAACCTTAGCCACGTGCCCTCTATACCTGATGTACGTATGTACATGTACAGTACATACATGTATAGGTACGGATAGCTGTGCACCTCCTGTAGACTTAGCGTCTGACCTGATCTACCCAAGGTAAGCATATATAAAGACCACACATGGTGTGGTACTCAAAATATCCTCTAGGTTGCTCTCGGCACGGTGTCAAGCAACTGTCGGGAGGTACTGCATGAACATGCCTGAAGGTCAGTCCGTGCGGTCGCCGTGGTTTGACATGAGCAGGATGACGTTGCCCCGCCGGCAGTGTCTGACTGTTTTGAGGGATATAGCGCCAACGGGCAACACCGGACATGTGAGAGTAAGCTTCTTGGCTCCTAACCGAACATTCCCTACCTCGTACTCTTCTGCGTGATTTGGCTTTCCACATACGCAATGCAAAGATACCTAGGCACATACGCTAGGACAGTAGGGGCTGGGAATATAGTTCGAAGTGCAAATGGCGTTTGGGCCCCATTCGCAATTGAGTTTGGAAAGGCCCGCGTGGGTGGGGTAGTGAGGCGTGAACAGGGCCGGGCCCGGCCAACTAAAAATAGTGTATAGTACAGAAACTGGGTACCTAAATGGGAGCTGCCTTTTTCCCGAGTAGGCATCGATTGCATAGCAGCTGCCTAACTGCCCTAAAATTTTAGGAAGGAATGAAAGGTGTGCTCGTGCCCATGATTAGTGCGGTAAAGAAGCGCAAGTACATACTGCGCCCTCCAAGCATCAAGGCTGGTGCTCTAAAAACTCGTAGCATGTTCGTTCCTCAGCACATTGCTAATTGGTAACTTATATAGACTTAAGATGGCGTATATACCCATGTATGTACAGTACCTTCTCCTAGGGAAGGAGGTACTTTATTTCAGGTACTGCATGCTGCATGCTGCGTTAACATTGCCTCCTGCTCCCGGTCATCCGGATCTTCAGGTTAGCACCTTCCATAAGTACCGACCAGGCCTGCTTTAAGAACCAGGGGAGGCATAATTTGAAATTTTTTTCCTCACTCCAGGCAATCACCATCAGCATCCGCACAACGAGGTGCCCCTCCTACCCTTTCACCCCACGCTGCTGCGCCTTGGTCATGACACGCAAGCACATTTCTTCTGTGACGGCAGTTCCATAAGCTCACCCCTGCGTCCATTAGAATGCTAACGACAGTCCTTCAGAACAGGCACCCGGGGTGAATTCCCGTCCACCCGTTGTCTCAGTGCTAGTACTGGTACTTCCTGGAAAGCTGAATGCGGGCCGTGCACGTACAACACCTGACACTCATGGGAAAGACTGACGGGATGGGTCCAACGTCCCTGCTCGCCCCGTTACGCCAACGCCAACTTGGATCCTAGTGAACCGAGTAGTGTATGTCGTCGGTTTGCAGCAGGCAACCGGGACCAAGCCAACAACCCCGGCAAAGAACTTTCCAGGGAAGTTCTTCAGCGGGGCCCCAAGGTCTGACCGCGTCCTCCGTCATGACACGAGCAAGGGCTTGCGGCTTCTATGAGTTTTCCATGATAACTACTTGGCACGGCCGCCGATCGAAACCAGGTGGTTTGATGTTGACAGGGTCGATGCTACACCACGACGCCCTCACTCTCTAATAGCACATTGGAATGCCGATGTCCCCGTCAACAGCTCGGCACTAGTGATTGAGATTCTGCGTACCACTCCGTCTTATCACTCTACCATCTCCGTTACAGTACATTGAGAATAAGATTCAATTCCGAGGCCGAGTGTTTGGTATCCCCACCGGACAGCCATGGTCAGCAAATCATCAGTTGTCACGCCGCCGAGCCCCATTCGTTTTGACGCAGCCGTGGCGGATCACCGTCCCGGCTGCAGCCCGAGATGCGGCCGTGCCCTGTCCGATTGGTAATAACATTCCCCGCCGCTCTCGTGGTTCTGGGCGCATGCGGCCACCTCGAGCGACCTTATGCAGAATGATGGCCTATGCGTCAAGTTCAACGACATCATCGAACAGGGCCTGGCGCCAACATCTTCTCCAGGTCGCTGAACCAGCGACGACGCATCGAGCACTGACAAGCCGCATGAACGGTGTGCCTACTCGGCAGCCATTAATTACTGCCGACCTTGGGATCGGGCCCATGCATGCATGGTACGGTCCGGTTCAGTGTACAGCCATAATCGGCAGAAAGTGGCCTGGAACCGAGTGTCCATTATCCCACTCCTCCTGGCCGGCCATTTTGTGCTGGGTCTTTTTTTTCTTTCTCATTGACATGTGCGCGAAGCAATGCCTGAGCCTTCCTTCAGTCCGGTCCTGACGCGCCACCGGAGAGCGATTTTCCGTAGAAGAAACCACACAACCGACCCCTTCAGGGTGTTCACCGAAGAACGTGCGACGGCCCAAACCGTGGGCCGAGTCGGAGACAAGGCTGGTGCTCGACACACTCGTGGGTATTATCCCAGGATTTCTCTCGTACCGAGCCAGCACATCAATTTCTCGATTTCCATCTCAATGCACGCACTGAGCCTAATAAACCCGACGGGACGGAAGCGCTTCCGAGGGGCTGACGTTGCATCCCTGGCAGGATACCAGACTTACATGCGCCGGACAGCGGTGGTGCGCACTCTAGGCATCACACTTTCCAAGATCATTTCGGCCGACACGACCGTGCGCTCGACAGCAGATCATCAGCGATCCCTCCTTTCATCCCAGATTTCTATGCTCGGCCCGTCGGTCGTCTTATGTGGTGTAAGAGGCTCAGCCCAGCTCGAGCCAGATGGCTGCATGCTTGGACCGTTACAGCCCTGGGGAAGATCGTGTCTAGGCCCCTGGCCCGTTACATCATTTTCCTTTCTCTCGAGAGCACGTCATTACTTCTTCCCAACGATCCGAGGACATAATCACGGAGAAGCCTGACCCAACCCTGTCAGATACACCAAGGTTGAGGGTAAGTTTTGTCGACACGGCCCGATAACCCACCTCCCCAGACTGCGCCGATGTCTTTGCGAGAAGTATCTCCACACCTTGGTCCCGTCAGCACTCCGTCAATGTTTGAAGAATATTGCTAGTGATGTTACCGGCTGGGGATTGGAAGAGGCGTTTCTTGGCTCTCAGTTTTACCTCAACTGCAAAGTGACAGGCAGGGGATTGTGACTTATGACAAGCCGCCCCAGCCGGAGCGCACAGCCGAGCCGCGCCCTCCCCTCCGCCCTAGTTGCTCGCCTCCTCGCTTGTCTCCTGGCACCAAAACGAAAGGGATTCCGGAGAGGCATATCCGATTCATTGTCCACCATTTTGTGTGTATGTATGTATGCACATGTCCCGTTTGAGAAAGGGCAGTGTATTTCGTACAATACTAGACGTCGCTGCCACACTACCCTGGTATATGTATGTATGTATGTACATACAGTACTTACATACAAACCCTACGTGCACAAGTGGCTACCCGCCGAATTCGGCATTCGTCAAGTCATGGACAGGGCCGCCGACGCACATGCCCTGGCCCAGCGAGGCTCGACCAAGCCCGTCTCGGCGCCGGAGGCCCGTCCCGCGTCTAACAACGGTTTTCCACGAAACCGGAACTCGGCCAGATCGCCAAGCTGCGACCCCATAACCCTTCTTCTTCTTCTTCTTCTTCTTCTTCTCCTTCTCTCGCATCATCTCGTCTCTTGTCTCCTCCCGCGCATCCGGCCGGTCTATCACACACAGCCTCGTTTATCAAGTCTACGGTGTATGTACTTGTGCTCTATGCCACCCAATCAAACCATACAGTTCGTCCCGCCGGCCCCTCTACCATTCTTCCCTCCCTTCTTCCTCCCTCCCCGTTGATATACCTCTCGCAAAGCCGAGCCCAGCCGATAAACACTCAACACCGGTTAGCCCCACCTCTTTGCTTGTCCCGTTTTCCTCATCAGCCATACAAGAAGACGTTCCCCTCCCACGCTCTGACCTGACCGCCTAAAAACCCTGGTCACCCGGCTTTTCGGAATGCCCACCTGTGCGCCAACGTCCTCGGGAGGCTTTCCGCGCAGAGAAAAAAAAAAGGGGGGGGGGGAGCAAGAAAAATGGAAAACCGGCAGTGGGAACCCGGGCGCCGTTGGTGCAATACAACCTACACTTGTGGGCCACACCACACCACACCACGCTGCGCGGAACCGCACTGCACTGCATCACAAACCCCCCCCCCCCCTCTATCCTGGTAGGCGACAGGGGATCTGCTTCATCAGGACCACCCGACGTCGGCCCTGGCGGCTGAGAACAAGGAGGTCCTATGAACCTTCCTCAAAATGGCGGGCCCTGTTGCCATCTCGGAGTGACACACCCTTCGCCATCCTCCACTAATGCGACCGGGCACGACCATACCGGCCGGCGTCAGGATCCGAGGTCGTGGTCCTTTCATCTGAGAGACGCAAATCAAGCCTGATGCGCCGAATTTTCGTCGCCACCATGATCTCCGCCTTTGTTTTCGTCTTCGCCTTTGCCTTCTCTCTCTGGCTTGGACGACGGATCTGGCATAGTCGTCGCAGCTGCCTCAGACGTCGTGATGATATCGGCAATCACAGCAGCCGTGGTCGTATCGACCGCCGAGTCTGTGGTAGTGGTGGTAGTGGGCGTGTCGGCAGCCGACCCTCCTCCGGCAACATCCTCCCCCTTAATGGTGGTCGTGCTGACCGGCTCAACGCCCTGCGCAACTCCGGACACAGCCGGCGTCTGTCCTCCATGCTCAGCCGGCTTCGTTTCGAGCCTCTCGCTCTCCTCGTTCTGCTCCTCCTCGTTTTGCTCCACCTCGTCCCCCTCATTCCCCTCATTCTCGCTCTGATGCTGCCGCTCTTGGAACGTGAACGCGTCCGAGAGGTTGACCGCCAGGAACGTCTTGGGCAATTTCACTCTGCACGTGCGCGCCGCGCGTCAGGTTAGGCTGGCTGATGAAGTAAAAAAGAAAGAAAGAAAGAAAGAAAGAACGAAAGAACGAAAGAAAAAAAAAAAAGAAAAGAAGATGACATGATAATTAAAGGTGGGCACTTACTGGTGGAACTTGGCCCTGAGCGTCTCAATCACCACCTTCCAGTCATGATGAGCCGTCAAGCTCCTGCGGGGGGCGCAGCCGATGCAATGCCTGCTGTCAAGCTGCACATCGAGCGGGTCAAACACGTGGCATCCGGGACTAATGGTAATCTTGATGCTGTAGTTGAACGCGGGTGCGCCATCTTCGCCGGCGGGCGGATTAGCGGGCATCTCGTATAGCTCGAACGAGATCTGGGAGAGGAAATCAAGCTCCGGGATGGTGGCCCGCTTGATCTTCGTCTCGAGTCCGCCCTCGAGGATGCAGTTTAGCAGCGTGTAGATGTGCGATTCCTTGGTGAAGTAGATAAAGCACTTGGCTTCGTCCGACGCCTGCATGTCCTCGAGGTCTTCCACGATCTCTTTGAGCAATGGAAGCGATGTCAGGAGGCCGATTTCAAGCTACAGAGCGTGACAACCGAGTGAGTGACCAGTCTTTTTTAAAACCAACCATCAAGTCAGACTGCCTGCTGCTACTTACCTTCTCGCTATCAGATATGCCGTACTCCTGAGGGCAGATGAAATCGAACAGCACCTTGGCGAGCTGATACAGCTCCCGGAGCGGCTCGAAGCGTGCGTCCGTCTTGGCCTTGGTTTGGCTGTTGCCGCGGTGCAGGTGGAAGTACTTTTCGGGTAGCTCGGCCTCCCCGCCGTTGCGCAGGCCGTTGAGGAAGGATCGGCGGCGGAAGATGCGCCGGACCGCCTTGTGGCCGGAAGTTTCAATCTTCTCGCTCAAGCTGTTCGATTGGGTAGATCGCTCCTCGGCTTTGGTGTTCTCCTCGGGATCGACGGCGTTGTTGTTGCTCGACGATGCAGAGGACGACGTCTTGCCCTCCTTGCCGTTCAGCGAGACCCCGTACTCTTCCTCGAGCATGCTCTTGGGCGGGGTGAACACCCACTCCAAGAATTGCCGATTGTGGAGGGCGTCGAACTTCATGGTGTCGTAGAGCTCCGATATCTTGCTCGGGTCAACTTTCTCACCGTCGCAAAACTCGGCGAACAGCTTCTCCCAGCGCTCCTTGAACAGCTCGGCGTCCTCGCCGCAGCACCACCGTGCCTGGATGCTGCTGACCGCATTGGCCTGCGACAACGATCCGGCCGAGGCGAGAGATGATACCGACACGGCAGAAGAACCGCACTCGTTGGTGTTCTTGTCCGCGCCAGGGTTGGCCACGGAGTTCAGCGGGTTCACGGCGCCGCCGTACAGCTTGGCATAGTTGTGATGCATCACCTTGCGGTGGAAATTCATCAGCTGCACCACGCGCGTCTGCACCTCGGACGGCTCCGGCATGTTCTCGGGCCAGGCGAACTGCGGCGGGCGCTCGTTGCCTTTGCGCAGCAGCCCCTTGAGCTTCTTCTTGACCTTATCCATCTCGTCCTTGGCCGCGTTAGAGTCGTCGAGCAGGTCCTTCCTGATGGTGATGAAGTCCTCGGGCACGTCCTTCTTATCGAGAAAACTCGCCGCCCAGATCTGCGCGCTGGTCACGACGCGGCGCTCGCTGCTGCTGAAGACGTGCACCTCGTCGAGCACCTCGCGATTCATGAGCCCCAGGTCGCCGCGCATGTTCTCGCCGAGCTCCTGCGACTGGTAGCGGGCCGAGTGCGTCGGCTCGCCGCCCCACTTGACAATCAGCTGCAGCTTGTCGAGGACGAGGCTCTCTTCGGCTGCGGTGAACTTGGACATGGTCACGCCGGAGAGCGAGTCGGTCCTCTTGGGCGGCCTTCGAGGCGTCTTCCCGCCATCCTTCTTTTCGGTATCTTCGTCCGTCTGGACCACTGGTTCGTCTTCCTTGCCGGCACCATCGTCTTGTTCCCTGGAGGACTTGGCGTTCTTTGAACCCGTCTTCTTGCGGAACATGGGCTTGATCTGCACTTTGGTACCTGCCCAGCTGCCCTTTTTGATCAGGACATTGCGCAAAGCTTTGAGCTTGGCAGGGTCCTCGATGCCGGCCTTCATGGCCGCGTCCACTGCGTCGAGCACGCTTGCCAGCGCGGGTTCGCCGATGAGAAGGACCTCTTCTTGGTGACCCCTGAGCAGCTCGATAAAGGGAGCCGTGTGGAAGGTGAACTTGTATTTCTGCTTGGGGGTACGGTCGGCGTGACGGATGACCGACACCACGCCCTTGAGCTTCCAGCTGGGCTTCGGAGGCGGCGGCGGCGGCGGTTCCTGCTCGTCCTGAGCCGTGGCCTCGGGAGCGACGGACGTCGCAGCGGACGCGGCGGCCGGGACAGTGGTCGCGACGCCGTCCTGCGAGGACCCGGATAGCTGACTGGCTAGCGGACTAGCTGGCATGCCGTTGTGCTTGGACTCCGCCTTGGCCGGGGGGAGCTGTTCGACAAGAGACTCGCGAGCCGACCTCTCCACGCTCGGGCGGCCCTGCGAAGAGGCCTGCTCTCTTTCCTTGTTGACATGGCCGGCGCGAGCCGACATGGCATCGGGGTCGGAGATCACGGGCGAGGGCATGGGCGGGGTCCGTCCATCCCTGCGCTGCTTCTCCTTGATGAAGATCTCCCTCAGGATGCTGGCGCAGCGGTCGTAATAGTCGTCGTTGTCCTTGACGAAACTCCATCCGTTGACGTCAATGACGTAGCTCTTGCCACCGGCACGCAAGAGGTCGAAGCCGCAGACGCGTTGGCCAAAGGCGGTACTGATCTTGCAGGCAATCTCCTTCTCCTCGCTGCTCAGCGCCGTGACGTAGCGCACCTCCTTCCCGTGGGTGTTGCGGCGAACGACGCCATCCACGACGGGCGACTTACGCGTTTCGGCGTGGCAGTAGGTCGGACCTACCGTGTAGGCTTTGACGTCCTCAGCATTGTCCACCTGCATGAAACGCTCGTAGATGAAGCTGTCGTTTGGTTGGGTGATGGCGCGGGGCACGTTGAGATTCTCGACATATTCGCTGCTCTTGTTGCCTATCTTGCGAAACAGCTTCCGAGCGCCACCGCCGGCGGACGAGGGAAAATAGATGATGATGTTGTGATCCTCGCCGCTGGTCGGCTTCTCGACGAAGGGCTTCTTGATCAAGGTGCCGTCGACGGAAAGGATGTCGCCGCCGTCAAGCAACTCCACTTTCCGAGGGCTAGCAGACCTTATCCTCTCTGCTTCCGAATCGGAAGGGTCGAAGGTGATGCCGCTGACCTCCCGGATGTACTTGCAGATGTCGGGTGTCAGCAGCGCCGGTCCGCCGTCTCGGTTTACCTCGATGCGCTGGGGGGTGGGAACGCCGATGCGGTCGAGCAGACGCAGGCACAGGCGGCGGTCCCAGAGGATCTTTTGCATGGGCACGTCGTTTACGCAGAAAGGCTTGCGGGCCTTGACGTACGCAATGGCTTTGTCGAGGGGAAATCCATCCGAATAGAAGGATATGAGGTAGTCGCTAGCTGTTTTTAGCACAAGCAAGACGAACCGAACCGGCCGGGGGATGCTTACCAGATAGGCCAGTTCTCAACCTCTGTTTTTGTTTTGTTACCTATCAGTCAGCCTGTCCGAGGATAGGAAATGAGCGGAGAACTTGGAAAAACTTAAAACTCACCCTCGTCAAGGATAACTTTGTCCCCAAAGACACAGACATCAAACTCGCGATTCTGAATTAGCCGGCTCAGGATGTTTCTGCTCGGCTTGCTTCTCGCCTTTACGTCCAGGGCGCACACGCCAATGACGCCCAACGGAGCAGGCTTGTGTTCCTCCTTCTCCGGTCGGTGCGACACGACGCGGTCCCCGCTGGGGCTCTGGTGACTGCTGGCGCCGGTGCTCCCGCTGAACCTGCGATTTGCACGACTCCTAGACCTGGTGGGCTGAGAACGCGGCGTGGGGGCAGTGCCGGTCTGCTGGGGCTTCTTAGACGCCTCGCTCGGATTCTGCGCCTGCGCGGGCGATTCGCGTGGCGCGAGTTGGTGAGCTCCCCGAGACCCCTGGCTGGCCGTAGTTGCGGTCATGCTGGGCACTCCGGGTTCGGCCTGCGTCGCAGTGTGATGTTTGGATCCTCCGCCCGACGCTAGGATGCCGGAAGCCGATCGGTGAACTGGGGAGGCGCTAAGGCTGCCATTTTCGCTTCCGTTGACCGAAGCCGCCGAGCTGGGGATGCCGCGAGCCGAGGCCAAGCTGTACAGAGAGCTGACGCTCATCCGATTGCTGACGGGACCCTCGGACATGGAGGTGCGGGCGCTACGCAGCGGGGGATCGGGAAGACTGCGGTACGGAGCTGCTTCGGCGGCTGCGTTCGCTTGCAGGCGGGGTGTGTCCGGGTCGTCAGGATCAGTCACTGCGGTGGTGGTGGTGGTGGTGGTGGTGGCGGCGAAGTCCCGGAGCGGAGAGGGTGGGACCGCGTTTCCTCGCGACTGATTTTGGGAACTGCCGGTTTCTGCCACAGTGACCCTCTCTGTCGAGTCTTCTCCGAGCGGTGGAGCGGGCGGAGCGGGCGGAGCGGGCGGAGCAACTGACGCATCCGCTCTTTCTGTGTGAGCCTCGGTGATGTCGGGCCCAGACTGCTCGGATTTGTGGGCGGAAAGAGGGGAAGAGGAAGGAGGACCGAGGGAGTGTGAACCGTGCTGCTGGGGTTGGGACCTAGGCTCGGACCCCATTGGTGTTTCTTCTCTTTCTCCTCCTCCTGGTCCTGGTCCTGCTCCTCCTCCTCCTCCTCCTCCTCCTCCTCCTCCTGCTGCTGCTGCTGCTGCTTGTGCTGGTGATGGTGCTGGTGCTGGTGGTGTTGCTGCCGGTGGGGCGGCACCGATCGAGGTTGTCGCTTGCTCTACATTCACCTGCGGCTCGGAAGGCGGCAACGTGGCATTGCCAGCGTTCACATCGGTCGAGCCCATGGTTGGGGTTTGAAGCCGTCGGAACTCGGACCCAATGCTAGCACGCGTCGACAGTTGGCCGGGTTTGCCTGCCGTCTTGATGGCGGGGAGGAGCTCTACTCGAGCAGCGTCTGCAACTGGCCGGAGAACTTGCGCCGCTGAGTGTCTGCAAACGTCGGTGCCTGACGGTCTCGTGTGAAGATGTCGGGGGCTTGCAGTGGAGTTCGATCTGGTGGCCCGAGCAGAGGAGCATTGGCGCCGTGGCAAACCGGATTAAGTTTGTTAAGCAGCTTCGGCGCAAGGGACAAGATGGAATGGAGTGCGCAGGGACCGAGACTAGGAGCCCCCGGGATGTTATTTTTTTTTTTTTTTTTTTTTTTTTTTGCATGTTCCACGTGGAGAGAAAATGGTGTGTGAAGACAACTCGGCAATCGACTGCCGCCCGCCTCAATGGGCCAGCCAAGCATCCAACCCGGCAGCCGGAGCCATGGATAGACGCAGTAGTTCGTCTTGTAAGCACACGCGGACACTAGAAAGGCGGAGGGTGGAAGGGGACGATCTGGGCGAGGCCACAAGGGTTGACTGATACTAATCCGTAAATGGCGGGACCGAGGGGCCAACGCAGTGCCGGGTTCGCGGTCACTGTAGTGGGGCGGAGGGGCACAGAAACCCCAAGCGCTATGACGCCAGCGAGCTTCTGGAAGGCGCCGTGTTTGTACTGTATGTACGGATCCGTACTATGTAGGGTAACGACATGCTCAGGTACGTACGAGTACTTGCAGTAACTGTCATTTGCGGTGCCATGAAATCTAAGGACAAGATCAAGTGGTTTTCCAGCCTTCGACGTGTTGCTAATAAATCGTTTATTACCTAGCAACTGAATTTCAACATTACGATCCCGATATTAGCTTAGCTCTTCCCTAATCCCCCTTTCAAGCTCCCTTCAAGCTCCCTGCATCGGGTCTGTCTTAATCTCAGACACTTTGTTCAGAACCTCCCTGTATTGCCATGCGCAACAGGCAAGTGGTCGCGTGACACGCGGCCCGTTTGGAGAAAAATGAGGTGCCCTTCTCTCTTAGGCCTAGTGCACGAGGTAGTGTATGTATGTACTATGTATGTATGTACATAGTGTACATATGTTACAAGCCTCTTGAATCGACCCAAAGGCGGTCAAAGATGCGGCCCAGCATTGGCACGTTACGTTGGCGTTCCGGGAACGGGCTCGGGCCCTCGGATGAGTGGGGCTGGCATGTCGGGGGGTTGTCGGCGATTGAAGGCCGGCGTTGGGTGGGTCAAAGCAAGGTGTGGCTGATAATTTTTTGGTGGGGCTGCTCGTGCTTCTTTCGGGCGAGGGCTCCCGAAATCCTCGAAAAGTCGCAACCGCCATCACCACGGACGCGACGCCGCCCATTGGTAGCAGTCGTCGGCCACCACTCGACACAATGCCTCATTCGGAGCCTGATGAACCGTTAACCAAGCGCCAGAGGACCGATGCCGTTGTCAAGGCGCGCAAAACGGCCAAACGAGGCTCGGCCATTTTCGCCCCGTTCCGAGTGAGTTTCTTCGAAGCCGACCGTTCAAGATCGGAAAAAAAAAAAAAAAAAAAAAAACCCTTCTTGCTGTATATCGGGCCTCTCTCTGACACGTTCCAGACCATCGGCCTAGTCTCTCCCACCGCCGTCCCCTTCACGTCCATTCCCCTCGGCAAGACCACCTTTCAGATCACCACGTCGGTCGGTCGCGCCCTGCAGACATACGACCTCAAGCGCGGCCTCAACCTTGTCTTCGTGACGCGCCCTCAAACGCCTGCCGACATCACCGCCACCTATGCCTGGAAGGAGAAGGTTTTCGCGGCTTGGGGCGACCCTCGCTCCGGCGAGCCCCAGGGGCTGTGGGCCTTTCAGCGCGGCAAGAAGGCGGCCGAACTCCAGCTCCCCGCCGACTTGGACCAGCCGATCAAGCAGATTCTCATCTTCGGCTCGTGGATTGTCGCCTGCGCCCTGACCAGGATCGAGGTGTGGAAGTCGTCCACACTGGAGCATTACACCACCATCTTCACCGCCGCGGCCAAGAAGGGTGCCAACGAGATCACGGGCGGCGTGTGCAACATGCCCACGTTCCTGAACAAGATCTTTGTCGGCCGAAAAGACGGTTGGGTGGAGATATGGAACATCAGCACCGCCAAGCTGATCTACACCATCCTCCCGCCAAATCCCGACTGCGGCTCTGTCACATGCCTCCGGCCTTCCCCGGCCCTGTCCCTGCTGGCCATCGCCTACTCGGAGGGCCCGCTGGTGATCCAGAACGTGCTCACCGACAAGCCGGTACTCCGGCTGAATGCGGGGACCGAGGACGCGCCGGTTACCTGCATCTCGTTCCGAACCGACGGCCAGGGAGCGGGCCAGGATGGGCGAAAGGACGGCGTCATGGCTACCGCAACCGGCGTCAGCGGGGATGTCACCTTCTGGGACCTCAACAAGGGCGGGAGGGTCATGGGAGTTCTCCGGAGCGCGCACAACCCCCCCTCGTACAACAGGGACGTCCGTGGGGGCATCAGCAAGGTCGAGTTTCTCCCCGGGCAGCCCGTCATCGTCACCAGCGGCCTGGACAACTCGCTCAAGTCGTGGATCTTTGACGAGTCGCCCTTCTCGCCCGTTCCGCGGATCCTACACATGCGCAGCGGCCATGCGGCCCCGGTTCGTTGCCTGCAGTTCCTGCCGTCGGATTTTGACGGTGCCGAGGGCGGCAACAAGTGGCTCCTGAGCGGCGGCCGCGACAGGAGCCTGTGGGGTTGGAGTCTGCGCCGCGACGGGCAGAGCGCCGAGCTCAGCCAGGGCGCCCTCCGCAAGAAGGCCAGGAAGGTCGGCATCCTGGCCGGAAGCTCGCTCTCCCACGGCCCGACCACCACCCTGGACGACCTCAAGGCTCCCGAGATCACCTGCATCGCCTCGTCGCTCAATCGTGACGGCGGGATGGGCGCCATGCCGGGGAAGCAGGTGATCTGGGACAAGGGTAACGACAAGACCAAGCTCTCGAGCGCCGAGCTCAGCGGCATGACCGGGTGGGAGAGCGTCGTGACGGCCCACAAGGACGATCCGTGGGCGCGCACCTGGTTCTGGGGCAGGAGACGGGCCGGTCGGTGGGCCTTCAAGACGGGCGACGGGGAGGCCGTGTCGACCGTCGCCGTCAGCCCGTGCGGCAGCTTCGCGCTGGTCGGCTCGAGCGGAGGCAGCATCGACATGTTCAACCTGCAGTCGGGAAGGCACAGGCAGCGTTTCCCCTCGAGGCTGACACCGGCGCAGCTCCGACAGCTGAAGATGCAGCAGCTGAAGGCGCTGGACGACGTCAACAAGCTGCAGTCGCGGGCCCGGAAGACGTTCGCCCCGGGCACGGGAAGGCACACCAAGGCGGTGACGGGCATCGTGGTCGACTCGCTCAACCGGGCCGTCATCTCGTGCTCGCTCGACGGCAAGATCAAGTTCTGGGACTTCGTGACGGGTAACCTGGCAGACGAGATCGACTGGGCGCCGATGATCAAGATCACGGCCTGCCGGTACCACGCGGGTAACGACCTCATAGCGTTCGCCTGCGACGACCACTCCGTCAGGGTGGTCGATATCGAGACGAGACAGACCATCCGCGAGCTCTGGGGCTGCCGCGGCGACATCACCGACTTTTGCTTCTCCAACGACGGCCGCTGGATCGTGGCCGCGTCGCGGGACTCCACCATCCGCGTCTGGGACCTGCCCACCAGCCACCTGATCGACGCCTTCCGGCTGGAGAAGCCCTGCACGGCGCTGGCCTTCTCGGCCACGGGCGAGTACCTCGCCGGCGCCGTCGAGGGCGACCTCGGGGTGCAGCTGTGGACCAACCGCACCCTGTTCAAGCACGTGCCGACGAGGCAGATCTCGGACCAGGAGATCGGCCAGATCGCCGGCCCGACCGCGTCGGGCGAGGGCGGCCAGGGCCTGATCGAGGCGGCGTTCGAGGCCGAGGGCGGCGGGGAAGGTGGGGCGGCGGCGGCGGAGGAGGAGGAGGAGGAGCAGGACGACGGCGTGACGGCGCCGACGGTCGACCAGCTCAGCGCCGACATGGTGACGCTCAGCCTGGTGCCCAAGAGCCGCTGGCAGACCCTCCTGCACATCGACCTGATCAAGGCGCGTAACAAGCCCAAGGAGCCCCCCAAGGCGCCCGAGAAGGCGCCCTTCTTCCTGCCGTCGGTGGGCGGCGCCGCCTCCGCCGCCGGCGGCCTGGCGGCGGGCTCGCTGGTGCCTCTGGCGGACGAGGCCAAGAAGCAGGCCGAGGCCGAGGGCTCGAGGCTGACGCGGCTGGATCGGATGCGGAACCAGCAGGCGCTCACGTCCAAGCTGCTCGCTTGTGGCGCGTCAGGGGACTGTAAGCGCTTCTCTACCCTATTTTCTCTCTCTCTCTCTCTCTCTCTCTCTCTCTCTCTCTCTCTCTCTCTCTCTCTCTCTCTCTTTTTTTTTTTTTTGGATTTATTTTTCTTTCTTTCCTTTACCATCTGTCTGTACAACAAAAGAAATATAGAAAGACCTGGTGCTAACGAGGTTGCTTCTGGGAAAAAAAAAAACAAACATAAAACAGACACGGATTTCCTCGAACATCTCAAGTCCCTCGGGCCGTCGGCGGCCGACCTCGAACTGCGCTCCCTCTCGGTGGGCGACGGCGGCGACGAGACCAACGAGCTGCTGCATTTCATTCGGGCGCTGACGAGCCGGCTGAAGTCGAGGCGCGACTACGAGCTGACGCAGGCCTGGATGACGGTGTTCCTGCGGCTGCACTTCGACCTGGTCATGGCCAACGAGTCCCTGCTACGGGCCCTGGCCGAGTGGAAGCAGTATCAGACCAAGGAACGGGAGCGGTTGGATGACCTGGTCGGGTATTGTGGCGGAGTTGTCGGGTTTTTGAGGAGTCCGCGGACCTAGGGTTATTATTAGATCCGGTTGTTTATTTGTCCTCGTTTTAAAACGGAGTATCAAACGAGAAGGATATCAAGCCGTCTTCTGAACGACAATGCAATTGAAACCTCTATCTCGATCATGCGAGGAATGTCTATTCATCTAAATCTAGAATTGCTATTGCGAAAGCATATCGCTTTAAAATCTACGACATGCCTCGCATTTCTGCCCCCCCGCTCTGGGGGGCGGGGGGAAGGGGTTTTAATCTGCCTACCCAAACACCCAGTCCAGCAGCCTGTCAAAGAAATTGCTGGATCACGTCGGTCAGCAAACGTCCAGTGACGGACCTCGAGGGAGGGTAAAAAATTGAGAATAGTAACGACTCACCTAGGCTTACTCGGCACATAGCTCCGCTCGTAGGCGTCGATCTCGTCCAGGTTCTTCTTCAGATCAATTTCCTTGGCGCTGAATATCCTGGTCTTGTGGTAGAGCTTCCAACCAATGTACAAGATGGGGCAAACGGCGATCATGGTGTACCTGCGTCTCCGTCAGCACCAGATTACGTTATTAGAGCTTCCCGAGATGGAAGCGCTCGGATGGACTTACGAGAACAAGAAGGTGGGAACATCCCAGTTCCCCGGCAAGAAGACCATGTAGCCGCCCACAAAGGTCATGACGAAGGTGCCGGACAGCGCGTACCAGGCGGCGTAGGGCTGCAGCGCGGCGCGGTAGGGGAGGGTGCGGCGGTCGACGGCCTGGGCCTTGAGGGCGGCGTGGAAGCGCAGGTAGGTGAGGCTCATGACGCTGAAGTTGATGAGCTGGCTGGCGGTGACGAGGTTGACGAACCACTGCAGCACGACGGCGGCGTCGTTGGACACCTGCAGGAAGGCGAGCAGGGCGATGAGCAGGACGAGGGCGACGGCGTAGACGGGCACGCCGGCGGCGGTGCAGCGGAGGAAGAGGCGGGGCGCCTTGCCCTCGAGGGCCATGCCGTAGAGGGAGCGCGAGGCGCAGTAGACGTAGCTGTTGCCGGCGGAGAAGGCGGCGGTGAGCACCATGGCGTTGACGATGTCCGGCAGGACGCGGATCTGGAGGCGGTTCATGGCGACGACGTAGGGGGAGGCGGCCGCGCCGGGGGCGCCGCTCTCGAAGGCGCGCCGCATCTCCTCGTCGTCGTACGGCACCAGGATGCCGACGGCGAGCGAGCCCAGGACGAAGAAGGCGGTGAGGCGGTAGAAGACGGCGTTGAAGGCGCGCGGCATGACGCGGCGCGGGTTCTCGCACTCGCCGGCCGCCATCGAAACGTAGTCGGGCCCCGCGATGGTGAAGGAGGCGGAGATGAGGCACTGCAGGAAGCCCATGAAGCGGCCGAGGGCGCCCGTGTGGTAGAGCTCGGCGAAGGCGCCCGGCTCGCGCCAGAAGCGGAAGCCGAAGCGGTCGCGGAGCGGGTTGCCGCCCAGCATGACGATGAAGGTGAAGATGAGGAGGCCGACGATGAGGAGCATCTTGCCCAGGGCGGCCCAGAACTCGACTTCGCCGTACCACTTGACGGCGAGGAAGTTGATGAGGCTGGAAGGGTTGTGAAAGCGAAGGGAGTTATGTCAGCTGGTGGTGACTGGCACGCTAGGGAGGGTGGGAGGGGGAGGGGGGGAGAGAGAGAGAGAGAGAGAGAGAGAGAGAGAGAGAGTCAGAGGATGCATGCAATCATACCCGTAGAGGAGGATGATGATGGCAATGACGCCGCCGGGGGGCACAATGTCACTCCAGTAGTGGATGATGACGTTGCAGGCGGTGATCTCGAAGGGCACCATGGCGGCCTCGAAGACGAAGAAATTCCAGCCGGCAGCGAAGCCAAAGGCCTCGTCGACGTAGCGGCCGGCAAAGCGGATAAAGGGGGATGAGATGGGAAGGTAGGTCACCATCTCGGCCATGCAGAGCGTCACGGCGAGGATAAAGGAGCACCTGAAAAATGACGCCCGAGTCAGTCAGTCAGCCGGGTCCCGCGCCAACCGGGCGGCTTAACCGGAGATACACCATATCTCGCTCGTACTGACCATAGGGTAAACGCCATGAACAGGCTGGCGGGCCCCCCATTCATCAGCCCTCTGCCGATCTGGACGTACAGGGCGGTGCCAATGGTCCCGCCAATGCCTAGAAGAGCCGTTAGCCAAGCTTGGACACGACGGAAGCAGGCCGAGGTCCCGGGCCGGGCCGGGCCGGGCCGTGGCGAGACCGACCGATCAGTTGGATGTGACGCGACTTGAGGGTGCGGTGGGTGTGATCACCGGGAGCACTGAGGACGGAAGCACTCTCGGGCGAGCCACCCCCGACTGGCGTGCCCTTCTCGGCGGCCGGTCCGGGCTCCTCCTTGACGGAGCCCGATCGGCGGGCGCTACCGCTCTCGACGTCCACTGCTGACGAGGCCATGGGCAATCTCGATAAGGAAACAAGACCCCGGTTGTCTGTGTTAGGTAGTGCGCTGCTCCTACTGTACTAGTTACTAGCTAGCTGTCTGCCCGGGCGATTAGAGAAGAAGAGGGGGGGGGGGATACGGTATAGTTAGTTATTGGGTTGTCCCCGACGTCGCTGGCCCGAGCAGGCCAGCCCTCAGTGGATTTGCTTGAGGAGGAGAGAAAAGAACTCGACGACAAATCTCATGAGTGTCGGTTGACGATCGGACAAGGTCGCGTGTCTCAATGCCAATTCCCGACAAGCCGTCGCCGGGTACACAGCCTGAGAAGGGGTCTTGGTTCTAAATCCAGGACAATTGGAACGATTGGAACCAAGAGAAGGAGAAGGCGGGGCGGTCCGAGATGGAAAACGGAAGCCCGAAGGACGTGGCCGATGAGCAAGTCTACTACGTAGAGAGCTCTCTGGCAAGAGTTTACTAGTAATCCGTACTCCGGAGAAAGGTGGACTCCAAGGGTCCAGGGATCTTCGCGCATCCCACATCCCACATCCCACATCCCACATCCCACCTCGAGTTTCTCGCCGAGCCGACCCATACGTATGTAGTATGCAATCCGGACACCGGGAAAGGAGCGTCTCCATTTCTCTCACGTGTTCGCCCGACCTCCCACAGCGCCTGTCGGGGTTGACCATGCAACATTGTGCCGGCGTGCCGGTACCCTGTCGGCTCTGTTTGATGGCGATCGCTCTCAGTTGAGCAGGTGGCCAAGTGATGTGCTTGCGGGCGCAAACGGGGCCAGGATGGCGCTCCAAATTCGCCGGCTTTTTTGCGCGAGTTTGTGGACGAAGGACCAAGATTTGCGCCGCTTGCGAGGCTGATTGTGGAGGTTGAATCGCTTTGGCCTGGCTTGGCTGAGCTTGGCTTTTGCCCCAGTCCCCATAACTGTCCCCCCCCTCCACTCGAGCTCCTCAGCTTGCAGGTCCCCACCCACATGCTCCATATTGCCTCAAACTGCGCTAAGCCGGATGTACGGATTACATACAGAGTATACTACCCTATCACGTAATACGGTAATACGGAATCATTACGGAACACTTTGTGCCCCTCTTTCCGGCCGCGCGCCGTCGCCGGGATCTCGGTACCTCCGATCGTCACGGGTGTAATCCGTAGTGACGCGGAAACCGGCGTCCCCTCAGCCGTCTTCGGCGACAGTCCGAGGAACACAAACCTAAAGGTTACCAGCATCATATCCGGACTGCTTCAAGCACGAGGCAGGCATGGCGCTGGTCCAGCGGGGCAAAATGGTGTTTTCCTATTTTTTTATTTTTTTTATTTATTTATTTATTTATTTTTTTGGCTGGCGTTGTTCTGAGCTACTGAACCCTACTGGAGTGCTGACTACGCCGAGAACATCCGCTTGAAGATGGATTTATTTCAGCTCATTCATATCGTCGCTCAGGAATCGTTCAGGGCCGTGAACCAGAAGACAGGATGTTCTTGGGTCCTCGAGCGTGAGCTGGCCCACCTGTGAGAGGTAGAAGAACCTTAACTTAAACGCGAAAAGGGAAAGAAAACGAGACGAAGCGAAAAGAAAAACAGGAGAGGATACCAAGGAGCGGCAAACACCCAACAGAGATATCAATCCTTATCGCTCGGCTCAGCTTCCCTCGGCCACCTCGCAACATCTAAGAGGAATGACGGGCAAGATATCGATCAAATAAATCTGAATCCCTCCTTACAATTACCACATCTCTCCCGGTACTCACTCACTCACGCGTCGGAACCCGCCGACCCAGCACACGCTGACACTACAACTAAGAGCCGTCGAGAGCCACTATCCTTCCGCTTATTTAAAATCCAGTCTTTACCCACATCTTCCCCGCCTTTGTTCCTTTCTAAGACATCCCGGTCACTCCCTCACTCCCTCCTCGAGACCAGCGGCGCCCCAACCACTCTCGCCAGCACTTCAGCAACCCTAGCAGGTGCCATTCCATGCCTCGCCGCCACTTGAGCGTAGGGGAAGCTCGCCTGGATGGTCTGCGCCATGTCTTGGAGCAGGGGTCGGAGGTAATAGTTGGGGGCGGCAGGACCCGGATGGAGCGGGTTCTCCGAGGGCGGCTGCTGGTTCTGATGCGGCCACTGGCTCGGGAGTCGTCTCTGCTCCTGCCTGGGCGCCGGCGCCGAGCGAGGAATCATATGCCCGGGCGGGGAGAACCCTGGAGGTGGTGGCATGGTCCGCGGCGAGGATGCGTGGTCGTGGCTCTGAGGGTTCGCATGGCCATGCGTCTGGGCAGCGATCTTGGGACTCGTGCCTGAAACCGGAGCCTGACGGAATGCATTCTGCTGCCGAATTCGCGCGCAATGGGGACACGAGGTCGGCTTGGCACCCGTGGCCAGCACGGCAACAGACGGCTTATCCCTGTTGTGTGCTTGAGGCACCGTCATGATACTTCCCGTCGAGTACATGGTGAATGGAATGCCGGTGCGTGGGCTCGACGTTGGAAAAGGGGGTAGCGGAGGCATTGCGCCGGTCGCATTGCCCACGCTAATGCCGCTCATGATGCCGCAATCAGCAGAAAACACTCTGCCGGCATCAAACCCGGGGCTGTTCGTTGGTACGCCGTCAAAATCGAGGCAGGAGATCTGGTCAAGAGTGACCGAGCTCTCCTGCGTGGGCGTTTGCGTACTCGTGTTCGTCGTGCTTATGGTGGTGGCCGTGTTCGTGCCAGCTTCAGGAGGTGCTAGAGAGGGCTGCGGATGCTGCTTTGGAGATATGGCGTCTGAGAGCCGAGGTGGGCGGCCTGTCGCCAGGGGAAATGTCTGTGGAAACGCAAACTTCTCAAGAACCGGCAGCGATGTCCCCCGGGATTCCATTGCCGTCTCAGGACCAGGAGCCTTGGCTTGGCCGATGCCACACAGGCTCCGGCAACGGCCGGCTGGTGGAATCTGTGGAGAATCCCGAGTTTCCTGGTTGGCAGAACGGGTATCCTGGTGCTGGGGGTGTGCCGTTGAAGTTGTCGTGTTGTGCGCTGTCGTCTGTTCGGTCAACCTCTTCTTCTTGACCGGACTGCACGAGATGAATTCGATCTCGTCTTCAACCACAGGTCGTTTGAAAGGAGGGCCCAGGTTATTTGCGAATTCCACTTTGCCTGACCCGGGGGGCTGAGGTTGAACTGGTTCTGGCTTCTTGGATGGTTCAGACATCTTGATGCAGCGAAGAAGGAGACAGAATCTGCATTCAAACTCTGAGGAAGATAGGAACAGGGAAATGAGACTAGGGTCTGTGCCGTGGCACAGAAAAATTCATATTATATATGTGTAAACTCTCAAAGGACCCCATCATCATCTATCTGGCCAGCACGATGTGGTTTAACATTGTCAAACCTGAAAGGGAAGCAGCAGATACCCAACAGCAGCAGCTTTGCCATTATTTGCACTATGCAACTTGAGTTGCCAAAACAAAAGAGCAGTTAAGGGACTCTGATTAACATCATGCAAAGCGGAGGTAAAGAAATCTGAAAGAATTGATGGGAGAGTGCTCGTGAAACGATCTCATGATGTATGTCTTTGAGACCACGAGACCAACGTTACAGGAACGCACTGAGGCACCGAGGGGCATTCTGAAGCTGCACATGTCTGAAGCTGCCATCCCCCTCCCCCCAAAAAAAAAATTATTGATAGGGATATGACAGCAAAAGTCGTTGTCACATTTGAGCCGGAACTGAATTGGACTGGTGTATTTGGACTTCTCGGGGAAGGTTTTTTAGAGGTTTAAATAAGTATCTGTAGGTTAGACAAAGTTTGGATAAGTGAGCACAGATGAACATCAGGGCACGATGGCAGGCAATAGCAGAGTGACAGCCAGCTGAAAGGACGGTCCCGCCAACTGTCGCCAAGCATACAAGCAGCGTGCTGCTAAACAGAGCCTAGTTACTTGGAACTTAGTTAATTGGAAGCCGGGCTGTAATTCGGCGGGGCAAAGCTGCACTTCTCTGCCTTGCCGACCAACCCCGCTACAAGATCGCCCCGAACTCTCCAACTTAGCAGCTTCTCGATAGAGCCAGCAGGGTCCCATCTCAAAAGCGTTGTGCCGTCGTGCTCCTTAGCCACCCAACATCGAAATCGGCTGCGACTGCAAACATGGTCGGCCACGCAGCCAACGAGCTGCTGTCGACCCAGAAGGCGTCCGACTCGGGCCTCAAGGTCGTGCTACACCCACTGCCCATCCTTGAGATCTCCGACTTCATTGTCCGTGGCTATCAGCGCGGGCTAAAAGGGGCGGTCGTCGGCGCGCTGCTAGGTCAGCAAAATGGCCGCGAGATCACAATCGAGCACAGCTTCAGCTGCAAGTCGGCCAAGAACGCCGATGGTCTCTACGAGCTCGACCAGGAGTGGTTCAAGAAGCGCCTGGAGCAGAGTTGGTGCCCTGCCTGCTTTTTGTTTATCAGGACCGTACGAAGACCCGACTGACAGCGAGTTAGTGAGACTCGTTCACAAAAGTCCTGCACTCGACCTCGTCGGCTGGTACTCCCTAGTACCCAAGACAGGCCCCTCCGCCTTGCACCTCCCCATCCACCGCCAGATCAGCTCGTACAACGAGTCCGCCGTCTTGCTCGGTTTTCATGTCGAAGATGTCCTGTCCCCGGCATCCGGAGACCCCTTACCGATTACGGTATACGAAAGCAACATGGAGGCCGAGGATAGCAAGGAGGCCGGTGAGGGCGAAGACAAGGAGATGAAGGACGCCGAGGCCCCCACAAACATGGTTCTCCGCTTCCGAAAGCTGCCATACACCACAGACACCGGCGAGGCCGAAATGATTGCGATGCAGTTTATTCGCGAGGGTGGTGCCAACGCTGCCACGGTAGACGGCAACGAGAAGCACATCCTAGAGCAATTCGACAAAAAGATCGCCGTCAATGACGGCAAGGGCAAGCGTAGAGCGGTTGCCTACGAGGAGAGCAGCAAATCAAAGAAGGACGCGGCCGCCCGTCCGACCGAGCCAGCGACAACAAGCCCCGACGCCAACCTCACACGTGCCGAAGCCGAGTACATGTCGGCTCTCCAGGCCAAATACAACGCCATCAAGATGATGAGGTCCCGCCTGGGACTCATCATTACCTACCTTCAGAACCTCCCTCCCGCCTTTACCGCGGGCACCCAGACAACATCGGAAGCAGCTGATTTTGCCCGGGCTTCCAACGGGCAATACACGATCCCCTCCAACAACATCCTCAGGCACATCCAAGCTCTGGTAACCAACGCCGACTTGGTTGCCCCTGCGGAGCAAGCAACGCTGGAACGCGAGATCCAGCGCGAAAAAAACGACGTCAACCTCATCTCCATGATCTCAGACCTCATGTCCAGCGTGAATGAAGCCCGCGAGGCAGGCAAGAAGTTCCACATTGTGGAGTCGGCGCGGAACTCACGCCAGGGCAGGACGGCCGCTACGAGCAGTTCGCTGTACGAACAGTCCTTGTTCGAGCCTGAGCTGGGAATGGGTGGTGACGGGGACTTTGCGGGCGGGTCCGATTCCGTTCTTGCTCCGTACTAAACTAAGCCCGCAACACTCTGGCGAGGAAGCATTGCGCGTTGGTGCTGGGGGGCTTTCGCTGCCAGCCACCTAGCTCGGAATTGTAACGACATGACGAGGATAATGACCGTCAAAGAAATGGTGAGGGCGTTGCATCTGCACGGCTGGCGCCAAGTGACTCGTCCTTTTTTTTTATTCGGCGTTAGAGGGGATATCATATGGTCACTTCTATCTTATAGGGGTTCTCAGGGAAGCCATTCAGAATTTCCCGAGGAAGAAAAGCCGGGGCTGGACGGAACGGAGTATTCACAGAGGTAGAGCTCGCAGCCCCTGAGCTTGTTTAGTCGGGAGCACTAGCGGCGAAGCATATATCAACGGAACCATTGTGTGCCTTCACACTTTCGAATTGGATATTCCCCGAGTTCACGAGCAAACAGATACGGATACGAAGGAGTAAGTATTCTGTGATGCTAAGGGATATCTAACTCGGAGAGAGTGCAATAAGCCTCCTTCGGCACCGCCAGGCTCACCCGAACGCCAACCCCCATCCTAAACGGGCGTGAAGGAGAGCGGGCAGAATGAAAAGAGGAGCTTCAGAGAGAAAAGACTGCAGCCGAGACCGGAGCACAACATTCGTAACCGAAACCACGCCTGCCCGTTGTCTAGTTCCGAGAAGGTCTCTGCTCCAGTACTCCCCTCTTGACACTCGCTCGTCCTTCTAGATACCAAGACGGTCGTTATCTCATTTCATCCCCAGCCTCCCGTCCCTCTATGATTGTTGTTGCCTTGTGACATTAAACAAACCCAGAACCATAAATTAAGAGAAAAAAAAATTGCAATAACCCTGATCGGAGCTCCGAGACGAGACGCGAAGAGACGAAATAAACAGGGAAAAGGAAAAAAGCAAAAAAGAAAGAAAAAAAAACGGATTCGTCAACCCTTGATTCCAGCCTCCCATTTTAAGTTTTATTATGTTTTTTTTGTTCTCCTCTCTTTGCCCTTCATCCCCTCCCTTTCATGTCATCATCGCGATCGAGGGCAGAATTAGCAGCGGTGGGTGTGGGGTCTCTCTGGTCTCTCAGGCCTCGATGACGACCTTCAAGACCAGATTCCCGTCGGGGTCCACGGTCCGGCTGGCGAGCTCGAACGCGCGATGGGCGTTCTCGAGGCCCTTGAACCGGTGCGTGACCATGTCGTCGAGGCAGGGGAGGACGTAGCCGGCACCGGCACCGGCGCCGGCGCCGGCAGCCTGCTTGGCCAGCCGGTCGCGCGCGCAGAGCAGGCGGATGCCGGTGGCGTACGTGTTGGCGTAGCGGAAGACGCCGAGGATGTCGATCTCGCGCAGGTGGGCGACCGACGTGGGCAGCGTCTGGACGGGCGTGCCCATGCCGACCATGACGACCTTGCCGCCGGGCCGGGTGGCGTAGAGGGACGTGTGCATGCAGACCTCCTTGCCGGTGCACTCGAAGGTGACGTCGACGCCCTCGTCCTCGTCCTCGTCCTCGAGCGGGGGGGAGGAGGAGGACGGCGAGGAGGCGGCGCCGGCGCCGGCGGTCAGGGAGAGCATGTCGGCGGCCAGCGACTTGGCGTAGTCGAACTGGGACGAGAGCGAGAGCGTGCTGGCGGGCGTCATGACGCCGTCCAGCGGGGTCGAGGTGCCGGAGCTGCTGGGGCTGTAGAGCGACGAGGATGATGATGATGATGAGCTGGTGGACGCGTTGTTGCGGTCGACGACGTAGCCGTGGGTCGCGAACCCCTTGGCGATGGCAAAGTCGACGCGGCCCCGGTCGACGTCGGCGATGGTGACGGTGGAGCAGCCCGATTGCCGGGCCATGGCGGCCGTGAGCAGGCCGACCGCGCCGGCGCCGATGACCAGGGCGGTGGAGCCGGGCGTTGGTCTGGCCCGGTTGACGGCGTGGATGGCTACAGATAGCGGCTCGAGCAGGGCGGCAGCATCGAAAGAGATGTTGTCAGGCAGTCTGTGGTCGCCCGCTTGGGTTAACTCTGCTCTTGTCTGCTCTTCTTCTGTCCGTACCCGGATATCTTATCCTTTTTCAGGAGGGGGAAAGGGGAAACTCACTTGTGGCACCAGACTGCAGGATGGTTTATCCGCTCCTGGAGCGTCCCCTGATAATGAGGCACTGATTTGGCGCTACTCCTGAACCTCATGCGCTTGCAGAGGTTATATCTGCCCTGCCGGCAGATGCCACACTGGCCACAGGGGACGCCGACCTCCAGGGCGACGCGGTCGCCGATGCTGAAGCCGGTCACTTGGGGTCCGATGGCGACGACTGTGCCCGAAGACTCGTGGCCCAGAGACAGCGGCATGCAGGCGCAGAGGTCGCCATTGGCGAACTTCTTGTAGTAACTGACATCAGACCCGCAGATGCCTGTTGTGTGGACAGCGATCTGGAGCTCCCCAATGCCGGGCTCCTCGATCGTCCGTCGTTCCTATGCAAGACAGACAATGTCAGCATTGGCGCTACCAGGGAGAGAGATATGGGGAATTATCGAGCCAGCGAGCACGGTGGGACAGAGTAACCAAAATGCGGCTCTGATCTGGTGTAACCAGAGATCTCCAAACCCTTTCTCGGGGGACTAGGGTTCAACGTTAAGAGTGAGAAAGAAAGAAAGAAAGAAAGAAAGAAAGAAAGAAAGAAAGAAAGAAAGAAAGAAAGAAAGAAAGAAAGAAAGAAACAAGGAAATGAAGGGGAGCAGTAGCAGTACCAAGCGGAGATCACGCGGTCCGTGGAGGACGGAAGCGGTAATGGTCGAAGATTTCGAGGCGGCGGACAGGTGCACAGGTGCCGGCTCACCTGTTGCGGAGGGCGCCATCTCGATAGGGCAGCCGCTAGTGTAAGTGGGATGAAAGGTGGGATGAAGCGTGGGATAAGGCGAGCTTGGCCAACGAGAAGGGATTCCCCGTGGGGTCTGGGGTGCGGCTTCGCGCCGTTGGAGAAGGTTTCGGCTCTTGCTCGACGACCGCGGCGCGGGATGGGCCCGGGGGGGGCCGCGCGGGGGGGTTGGGGGGGGTTGGGGGGATTGGGGTGGTTGGGATAGAAGATGGTGTAGAAGGTCCAGGGGTTCGAGCGGAATGTTATTTCACGGAAGACGGGGTGGCAAGTCTGTAACCCCCTTGTATATCTAGGGCTTGACAAGCAATAGCAAGCGACGAGTACGGAAGTAGTGAATGTAGACGCGGGGATGGTGAGGTGCTTAGAGACGGAGGATGGGAAGGCGGGCAGAACCCCCACACCTTAAGTATGGTATCGAGGGTTTGGCCGTCATGGCATCAACTGTTGGCGTGCTGCAATGTGTCATTCCCGGTGCGGATCGTCCGAGGCCGACGAGAGTAACAGAAAAGGAGCGGCAATGGTCAAGGGGATGCAAGGTCCAGGAGCGGAGGTCAAGATGCGTCGTCCGGAGCCAGCACGCGCCCAGCCGGGCTCGCCAGTCAGATACCGACGAGTTATCTCCTGTGTGTACGAAGTACAAGGGTTAGAAAGCTAAGCGCGGTGCGCTCCAGAGCAGCAGTCCCCGATAATCTCGGGAGAGCATATTGAAGCAGATTAGTGTGCCAAAGGCCCAATCCCAATCCTCGGCACGAGCACCCACCACCCCATGTCTACCAAGGTTGGACGGGAGATCGCGACATCCAGGCCATCCATGGACACTCGTACTGTGTGCGGTCTTCAGCCGGGCCCGGAGCAGCTGCAGGGCAGCCCTGAGTGGTCGCAGCGGGCAAGCATCCGTCCGGTCCGTGGAGCACTGAACGGGCTCAAGGATGCAAAACGGGATGTGTACTGTAGCGTATGTATGTAACTACATCCTTCCCTGGGCAAAACGCACTGATTTCGGCCAGACTTGTTGCAATCCCGGGCTCACTGCGAGCGAGGGCCTTTCCCGTCTGGGGTCTTGTCCAGCAGTGTGGTGGAGCCCTGGGCGATTAGGTGCTTCCGACAGAAGCTCTGCGGGAGGGATAGCCAGCTTCCACGCAGCAGCCATGCAGCAACCATGCAGCGTTCTGTGGATCCGCGGTTGGTTGAGCCCAACACGGGCAGCTTGGTTGCGCTTGGTGCGGATGGGGCTACACTATCGCAGTAGTGTACACGAACTAGCGGAGCCGGGAGTGCTGAGACCATAATACCGTGTAAAGTCACGGTCAATCTTCAGCCGTCCGCTGGCCGCCGGAACGGCAGCGAATAGATGCCTTTCGTGCGAGCACGTCATCGCCTGTGATTTCTTTCGGGCCGTGAAATGGTAAAACTAACGGCGGTCGTGGCGATATCAAAAAAATGGACGATGGTACCTGTTGTTTCGACTTTGTCGCGGAAGCTTTCTGTTGCTTGTGTGTATACCACCGCCCGGTGCTTGCTTTGTTAAGGAGGGTTTAAAAGACGCTGCTATCGCCGTAGTAATCCCGTCGCTTATCTAGCTCTTCTGTGTTTGCTCTCCGATCCCGGACTCTTACGCAGATGCGAGATAGCCACCTTTAGAATCGCACCATAGCGTTAACAAAGGGAGAGGAAGGCCGAGACAGGAATCAGAAAAAAACTCGGAGGCCGGCGGGAGGGGGGTGTTCCAGGTTGTGGAGCCAAGAGTTTCGATGACGCGAGCAGCGGAACAGGGACCAGAAAGAGTTTATCGTGGTGAAACCGCAGGAGGATTGAACACCTTGTTGGCACAGGCAAGAACTTTTGCTACCCAGGAAGGAGCGGGGAAACTCGAAATTGGTATGTTACCCGTCGTGCCTACCTGGGTTTAGAAAAGCGCTGCTCAACGCTCAAGAACAAGTGGAGACCGAACGTTGAATCTTAGACTTACCGCCTTGTTCTCTGATTTGATCTCCAACTCTTAGCTGGAACTTGCGTTAGACCGGGTTTCCCCATGATACATGTAAGCAGATCGCTGTACATCCCGGATATGTGTAGGGATTATATAACGTTATATACTAGTACCTTGTTCAACATGGCACGATGGTTATGTTAAACTGCAGAAGACGCTCAGTGCCGAATGCGACCTCCTAATGGTGGCTGCCAACGGCTCAACTATAGCTTACATTTAAGCAGGACTGTATTTATACTTATTAACGTTACGTATTTTAGGTAGGTCAGAGATATCAGGAAATCTCGTACCCTATCTGTATATATATATGATACATGTAAATATACATTTTGACGTATATATCTTAGGTAAACGCCATGGATTAAAATCCGAAGAGCAGAACAATCACTAGCAATCTGTTGCTTCCGACTAAGTGAAGAAGTGATTGCCCTCGACAACTCCATCCGCGGCGAGATCTTCGTGCGGAGCGGATCCCACGCCTCCAACTCGTAACCCCGCTAGCATCCTTCCTCTACGGAGTACTGGTGTACCCTAACCGTCACGTACATCAGTGTGTCTTCAGCCGGTCCGGCAGCCACCAACCGACGACCGCTAATCATTACGGCACGGTGTCAACACGTTCGTCTAGTTAGTGGGGGTGCTGGAGGAACGCCGAAGGACTATGGAGTACTCCGTACCGCCAAGGCTTTATCAGAGGACGAATCCGGCACGATAGAGGCGACTCGCCCCTTCAGTCGCCGAAGACTGTGATTCTGTCAGGTTGATATCGACTTCTCCCATTTTGCCGGTTACCGGTCCTATCGCGAGGCGCACATGGCAGAACAGGGGTGTGCGAACGGGGCCCCAGTCTACTATGTATGTACACTAACTAGTGTAACTCAACCACCGCCGTAAGTCGCCATCAGAACGGAATCCTCGCCTAGGGACAGTGCAAAAAAACTTACTCAGGAATCCGGGATTCCACGAGGACCCCTGGTCAATTCTGCGGTGCCAACTTGTTCATCCTACGTATGCGTACACAGCAGGACCGAGGTGTGTGTCGGTGAGGCTGCACATCTGTTTAACCCTTATCTAAAGTCGGACCAAGCAGTGTCGCCGGCAACTCGGCTGGCGGTTCGAATCTCACTGCAGACGCCGCATGGATAACAGATGGGAGCGACGCCATGCGTTATCAGATACAGCAGCCTTCCGATACCAATTCAGCCGGGCGTCTCTCGTCGGATGCTTGCTCCTGTTGTTGTCTCCGGTTCAACCATGTCCACCATGGACGACATTGACTTTACTTGTAAGTGTCCAAGACGTGAAACTCGGGCGAACGTCGGAGAAATCCAAAGTTGAACAGGGGTTCGGATGGAGGCTCAACAAGAAAACAAGACAAAAGAGTAATGACACTGCTACCTAGCCCCGCGATATCACCAGCAATAGCACAGAGAGAGAGGTAAGGTGGAGCTGTCGTCGGCTCTCGGCCGGCAGCTTTCCCAGGCCCAGCAGGTAACGTTATGCCCTCTCTTAATGTTCTGCTACCTCCTACCTGGCAAGCAACCTGAATCTTTCCAGGGAAACCCGAGACTTCCATAAACGGCCAGATATCAGCTTTATCAGTAAGGAACATGTCTGTGCCCACGGCCCACGGCCCACGGCCCACGGCCAGCAAACAGCAGTTTCCAGTTTCCAGGGGAGTCACGCACTGCACGTTCGCGCTACGCTAGCGTTGCGACCCCTGCTGCAGTGATGACCGACAGCAACTGCAACCACGCTGCATCCGTGATGTTCGTCAAGAACCCTGCTTCGAATTTCCGCTCCGCAACGGCCAATCCCGTCGGTGAGTGCGCTCACACCGCGAGCACCGTCGTATCGTCCCTGGCCCTGGCCCTGAGAACCTTTGCGCCATCTCCGCCAGGCCTCGCGAGAGCTTCACGCATGCCTGTTCCGCCGCTCCCGGCATGGCCCGACATAGCTCTCTCGTCGCAGACCAAGGTTCCTCCGTCCACGGTTGATTTCGGGAACGGCTGGGCGATCCGGACGAGGTTACGCAAGCCCGGGGAGCTCGCCCATGGAGCTCGCCCCATCTCGCCTGCAAGGCACGAGGCAGCAGCACCGAGGAACATCGAGACGTCAGAATGGCCAGATTTGCGAGCCCATTACTTGTAACTAGCCCTGGTCCGCGCACATCAGACACGCATACACTGTACACACAGACACAGACGCATGCGTACCCGGTTGGTGTCACCCATCAATGCCATCCGAAGCTCGGCTTGATATCCTCTTAACGCCGGCCGATGCAGTGGGACCTCAACGTAGCGTCGCCGGAGGCTTTTTCTTTCTTTCTTTCTTTTTTTTTTCTCCTTCAAGCCTGGTTCGCGAGAGCGGCAGACACGAAGGCAGCTCCGCCTGCATCCCATACCCATCGCCCGCTTCCTTCCATGTATACGGATCAGATTGGATGTACATACATACTATTACAATCCGTACATATATTGGTCAAGGAGTACATAGGAGTAAACCATGTCGCAATATTTGCAGTACAGCACGGAACGCCCGTCTACACACTACCGATACCTTGGAGACGAGGCGGTGAGCCTGCAGCCTGCAGGTCTGGCGGCTCGCCTCATCCGGGACGGCACAAGAAAAAAAAAGCCTTCTGGATAATTGCATGTGGGCCGGGTGAGGCGATCTCGCAGGCGGAAAGGTGGCAGATACGTCGGAATTGGAAACCCGAGAAGGGTGGGGGGGGGGGCTGCATGCAGCCCGTCTGTCTGCTGCCGCGGCGCAGGAGAACCCTGACGATCTGTGCAAGAGATAGCTAAGTTGTCGCCCCAAAGAGCTCCCGCCACCGTTCCGTCTCTTTCAACCCCCCCCCCCCCCCCCCCCCCCCCCCCCCCCCCCCCCCCCAAAAAAAAAAAAAAAAAAAAAAAAAAAAAAAAAAAAAAAAAAAAAAACACGGGATGGCCCTGCCGGCCGGATTCCGAGCCGTCCGGGGAGATTCGTGGGGATCCGTGGGGGAGCAGATGGGAAGACTGAACTGATGAGTTTGGAGAGGACCCCGGGGTCAGGGCACGCAGTACATCGCCCGACGCCGTGTTTCCGTGTTAACGACAATGGTGTCATGTATGCGACAAGAAGCAAAAGGCCGTCCTCGACACAGCATTGTCAGGGGGGCCGAGAAGCCGGTGAAAAAAAAAAAAAAAAAAAAACATCTACTCGATGACGCAAGCCCACGCACCCAGATACACGATTATAACCTCGAAAAAAAAAACACTTGTGAACTGGACAGGAACAACCCGCTTAGTCTCTTGACCTCATGCCCAACCACCCTCATCATCATGATAAGTGTACCGTGACATGCCTGCCCTAGGTACCTCAGCACCAACGCATACTGTGTGGCGTGGCCAACCGTGAGCAGGCTCGTGACCAGCATATGTCAACTCTAAAAAGTGCTCGCAGCCAACCGGCTGGCTGCGTTTCGCGCATCGACCCGGTCCTCATCGTCCTCCTCCAACACCCCGGGCATCCTCACTCCGGCAACCCCGGCCAGAGTCCACGTCCGGCCGCCGAGATCGCCGCGCTCTCCACCCTCGGCAAAGGAGCCGTCCTCTCCCGCCGCCTCGACCACCGAGCTGCCCACGAGGCTTCCCGACACGCTCCGGCCCAGAACATCCGCGCTGCGCCGGGGAACGCCGCTCCACGCGTCGCCCTTGGGGCCCTGGCTGGCAGCCATGCTGGTACGGCGGATGGCGTGGGGTGGGTGGCTCTCGCGGCCGAGCCGGCTGAGCCCCCCGCTGGAGTCGATGGAGCGGATGTCCGGGCGGGCGCTCTCGAGCAGCGCGAGGGTGCGGCGCTCGGCCTCGATCTCGCGCAGCACGTACTCGCGGATGGAGAGGCGCAGGTCGGCGGCGGTGCGGGCAAACCAGCGGCGGCGCTCGTGAACCAGGTTCTGCGTCACGCGGGTCGTCTTTTCAAGGAGCGCCAACTCGTTATGGCGGGCTTCGTCGAGGGAGGCGATCGCCTCGTCGACCTTTTCTCGGCGCACGTTGGACGAGGCTTTGAGGCGGTCGGCGGCGTTGAGCCTGCTGCGCGTGGCTTCTTGGGCCTGGAGGAACTCGCGGATGAGGATTTGGCGGTTGGTCAGGGTTTCCTTGACGACGAAGGCGTCTTGTGAGTGGTACTGGAGGGGGTCGCCGATGGTGGTGGCCTCGGCGGTGGCCTGCGCTGCGTGGTAATCGCCTACTGTTTGGATGACCTTTCCGAGCTTGCGGTAGGCATTGGCCAGGCCGGGGTGCGGTTCCTGGACGTGCATTGAGCCGAGTCTGACCCCGAAATCCGATTCGGAGAGGCCGAGGCCTGGAAAAGACATGTTTTAGTTTATGGCCGGGAAGCGTAGTGGGAACGGCATGACGAACCTCTCCGCGATTTGACCAGCTTGTCCACCTTGTGGCCTGCATCCATGGCGCCGAGGTAAAACAGCTTGACGATAGGCCGCGCCTCCTGCAGTTCGGGGGTGTCGTCTGGGGGTGGGGCGAACTGCTTGAGAATCTTACGGCGCACGCCGGTGGCCGGCTGCTTCTTTTTAACCATGGGACTGTAGCCAAAGTCGCTCTCGACGAAGAGGACCATTTCGTCGTCGCGCATGAGGACCTCATTGCTGCATACGTAGTTGAACCAACGCTGCATTAACGCTTTGACCCGAATCTCGTCTTCCTCGGTGCCTGCACCGGCGGACGTCAGGGGGGGAGGCACAGACGGCACGATAGCTTCAGGGTTCGCCGAGATCAAATGCTCGGCGAGCTTGACGAACTCCGAGTGAAGGCGGCGAACATCACGATATTGGGTTGTTCGGAATGCCGGGAGGTTTGTCTGGGTCCGTTAGCAGTGGTCCACGGTCCTTCAATATGGAAATCTCTCGTACATGGACGTCGAAGCGCAGAATGGGATCTTTGCGCCCGGTGCGCTCGAGCCCGGTAATCTTGGCCTGCAGTTTGAATTGCGGCGGCGGGGGCCTCCGGGGCTGCTGCTGTTCCTGCGCTCGGTCTATTGAGCCTGTCGCCTTTTGTGGTTGCTGCTCTTGATGCTGTTGTTGCTGCTGCTGCTGCTGCTGCTGCTCCTGCTGCTGTAACTGCGGTGAAAGCGGCCCTTGATCACCAGCAACATCCTGATGGTCCGGGTGTGACTCGGCCCCGGCTGACACCTCGGGTTCAGGTTCGGTTGGCTGAGAGACAGTACTCGCGGTATCTGGCCTCCTATAGTCGATGTCACTTCCCCCAAAACCGCCGTCATCGTTCAGGCCATTGTTCGATTGCGGGTATCGGAAAGGCGAGCCCGGGGTGTCCCCGGCGATGGGGCCGAAGGTGGACTGGTTAGGCCCGGGCGACGAGGTGGGAGAGTTTCCCCAAGGCGAAGCCTCGGCGGCGTGCTCCGCATCGTGTATGGAAGAGGTGTAGTCCATGCTGGCTGCTCAGCGGGAGAAGCGCCTCGTATTGCGATGACGTGTTGCTCGCGAGATGCAAGGAGTGCAAGGTCGGCCAAGTGGGGGCTAGGACAAGAACGAAAGGCTAGCCCAGCAAGTCACTTGGCGTCGTGAGCGTATCGTTTGGCTCGGCCTGCCACAAAGTAGAATCCACCGTGGCGCGCCGTCGGAATTGTGCAGTGCCGTTGTCGCACCTCCTCTCGTCGTCGGTTAGTGGAAGAGTGCGCAGCTGCCTCGCGTTGAACGGGAACAGCAGCCTTGGCGCCAAGCTTGCTTGGGATAGCGGGGTGTGCACGGGCCGCTGAGCTGAGAAGGTGTCAGTGTCTCGAAAAAGCAATCGCGGCATGGCATGTGCAACTCTCAAAACCGCCGAAATTGGCCATTGAATGTGAGATGCCGTGTATACTAGTACCGGACGAACGAGTACGGACTTAGTCTCTCATGCTCGTTCGTTCTACAGCACATACTTCACATTCAATCCTAGTGCTGGGCGATGTGGAATGAGCACGCCGGCATTTGCATCGCCTGACTGAGGTTCTGTTAACCCCTCTCTACTACTACTCCCGTCTACTACTGTAATTGTATTCTTTATTTCAATAAAGCTTGGCAAGGTTGGGGATGCTGAGCCGCGCCCCCCTCCGCACCTGCCGTTACGGCCCAAGCAGGTTGTTGCCTGCCAATGTGTTTCCTGTGGCCATATTGGTGCTGAGAAACGCCCAATTGACCCGGATCGGGTTCGCGCGGAGCTACTCGAGCGAGCATGCTCACCACGAGGCGCGAATCGAGAGTGTTCGCAACATTGGCATCATTGCCCATGTCGATGCGGTGGGTCATAAATTTTGTGCTGTCAACCAGTTCTAGCGCTGATAGCTCCCAGGGCAAGACTACCACAACCGAGCGTATGCTGTATCACAGTGGCGTGACGCGCCATCTTGGGAGTATGTGGCCAGGAAATGCTCGGAACTAGCCTCCACTGACTGTCTAGATGTTGATCATGGAAACACCACGACCGATTTCCTGCCCATGGAGCGGGAGCGCGGCATCACCATCCAGTCCGCAGCCATCACCTTCCAATGGCCGCCGAAATCGCTCTGTCCGCCAGGCTACGAGCCCACGACCATCAACCTGATCGACACTCCCGGTCATCAGGACTTCCGCTACGAGGTGGACCGCTGCCTCCCCGTTCTGGACGGCGCTGTGTGCATTCTCGACTCGGTCAAGGGCGTCGAGACACACACCGAGCGTGTTTGGGAGTCTGCACACCTCTCCAAGATTCCGCGGTTGCTCTTTGTTAACAAGCTGGATCGGGACGGCGCCAGCTTCAGACGGTCCGTCCAGGAAGTAGCAACCCGGTTGAGAACCTGGCCTCTTCTCTGCCAGATTCCGTGGTGGCACAAGGACGACTTTATTGGCGTCATTGATGTCATCCACCGCCATGGCCTGAGATTCTCCAGCACTGGCAGTATGTCTGTCGTCGGTGAGCAGAGCATCGCCAAAGATTATCCGGCATTGCGAGAGGAGATGGAGACGGCCCGTCTTCGGCTGATTGAGACACTGTCAGAGAACGACGACCAAATTATGGAGGAGTTTCTTGAACTGGAAAAGGACGTGTCTTCGGCGTCCATCAAGCGAGCCATACGACGGCTGATCTTGGACGGCGAAGCTAAGTTTACTCCGGTCTTCGCGGGCGCAAGCCTGCGAAATATCGGGGTGCAGCCGCTGTTGGATGGGGTCATCGACTTCCTCCCGAGCCCCATCGATAGGCCGCCGTTGGAGGTCATGGGGGCTCAGGCGCAAAACCTGTCCCAACTTCTGGAACAGAAGGTCAAGCAAAAGGGCCACCACCAACACCAGGATCCTATCGTGGCTCTTGCTCACGTGTTCAAAGTCGTCGACGACCCGCGTCGCGGCATGATGAGCTGGCTCCGCGTCTACCACGGCGCCTTCAGCCGGAGCAGTCACATGTGGAACAGCAATGTGCACAACTTTGAGAAGCCCCAGCACATCCTCCACGTATCGGCCAAGGACCACCACGAAATCCCACACTTGTCCGCCGGGCACATTGGTGCCATGACTGGCCTCAAGTCAGCCCGTACCGGAGACACTCTCATCACCTTTCCCCGTCACCATGGTAACACTGCACCCGAAGCACTCAGAAACCTGCGGATCAAAGCGCCCGAGACGCCTCCTGCAGTAGCCTTCATCGCCATCGAGCCATACTCGCGCACGGCGGGCGAGAAGCTTGAGGAGGCCCTCAGGAAGCTGTCGCGCGAGGATCCAAGCATTAGATGGAGCAAGGACGAGAAGACAGACCAACTGATCCTGTCCGGCATGGGCCTGCTACACCTCGAGATTGCTCAGGATCGACTCCTCACGCACTACAAGATCGATCGGGAGTCTGCCATGTGGGGTGAGATCGAGGTAGGGTACGCAGAATGCCTGTTAGCCCCCACCAAACCGCACCGCGCCGTGTACGATCGCGCCATCCGCGACAAGGCCGGTAAGGCTGCGTGCACGGTCACCATTGAACCCCTCGGAGCGCACCATCACGACACGCTCCTCGAGTCCAGCATCGAGCGCGACGGCAACATCATACACGTCGCCATCCTACCCTCGGGCGCTGGTGACGCGGAGACGCTTCCCTTTGACCCCGAACTCGTCCGCCAGCAGCTCTTCAACGGGGCCATCGCAGGCCTCACACGCGGACCGCGCCGCAGCGCCCCCATCCGCCGCTGCCACGTGCACATCTCCTTCGACCCCGCCCACGATTTCTTCGGCACCGCCAGCACCGGCGGCCACATCACCAACGCCGCCCTCTCCGCAGTGCGTGGCGCGCTCAAAGAAGCCCATGCCAGCGGCCAGGTCGGAATCCTCGAGCCCTTTACGCGTGTGCATATCCACTGCCCCGAGGAAGCGGGAACGGCAATCCAGCACGATCTCGCCTCGGCGCGGGGAGGCCAGGTGCTGGAGGTGCGCCGGCCCGATGACGACGAGGCGCTGGCCTTTGGGACCGGGACGATCGACATCACCAAGGTCTACGTGCCGCCGGATCCGTACGAGTCGGTGCAGAGCCTGAGGGGCGCCAAGAAGGGAGTCGTCCGCATGCTGACCATCATCGGCAAGGCGCCGCTGAAGGAGATGATGAAGTACGATAGTCAGCTCAGGAGCATGACGGGCGGGAGGCACACGTTGCAATTGGACCCTGGCGGGTTCGAGCTGGTGACGGGGCCTAGGGAAAGGGCTCTGGAAGAGCGCTTTGGGTAAATGAAGGGGAGAACGTGTAGCTCTATATCCAGGGGATCTGTATACTGCCGTCCGCGTGTTGTGGGGCTGAAGCGGGCTGTATATATGTATGTACAAGTATGTACTGTACACTATGTATATGATCAAGTTTGAGCCGCAATGGTTTAGAGCCTGTGGAATCATGCTACATCCGGAGCCTTACGGTTAAGTTCAAAGTGATTGTAGTATTGGAATGTCCGAGTCGTCGAACCAAGTTCAAGGTCTCTGGCAATCTGGCAGTTCATGGTTCGAAGCATTCCATAACAGCCGGTTTCTGTTTTGCCCCTGGAGCTGCCCAGGGATATATATTATTGTGGAGGGAACCAGACGGCAAGACGGATGCAAGAATCGTACGGATTAATAACAACTCATTGCTTCCTCGTAATATTCACTAGGCAGCCCTGATAATTCAGAAGGAGCGCCCTTATTATACACATTGAACTTGGCCATACAATTCATCACGTTCAAGAGAGTCCCCTCCCCCGCCCCCTTGTTATCTGCGGAGTTGGATGAAGCTATGCTTATTAGGAGACTCCTCACTCAAACCTACTAACTGGCATTTTGCCGTCATGATTCTGCTGCCATCATGATCTTCTCGGATGCACAGAGATCTTAAGGGAAGAGACCTCCTAGGGAGATATCAACATCCCCAACCGATCGACCCTTGGAGATTGGCATCGACGACTTTGTCGGGGTGTAACAGCCATATTGGAGGTTGTTGAGCGGCGAGCCGGTGTGCTACGGGCAATACGGTGTGCAGCCCAAGGGCGGAGCGTCTGTATTTACCTACACAAGCATGTGCTCTCCGGTTGCCCCTGGCGGCAGTCAACAACACAAGATCAGACGAATTCTGGATGCCCTCAATACTGCCAGTTAAGCCCCCCCCCGCCCCCCCCCAAAAAAAAGCACGGTGAAAATGCCCTTATAACCCTCGAGCTATCGTCTGGTATTCCAACAAGTAGAGACTTACTGATGGCTCAGCTTGTTCGCGTTTCGGTCCGCGAAACTCGAACTCTTCTGAACCTGGTGCTAACATCTCTGTGCGGACAGGGTCTCACTGGGTGCTTGAACCTGGTGTTTCTGCTAACCCGCCACAGCACATCACATCGCATTGCATTCGTTGCCCTGGTTTTCCCTTGCTCTCGCGTTGCATTACCTTGCTTTGTCTTCGCGCTGAGTTCTTGGCTTCCTACAGCTAGCGCTTGCCTTCCCAATGTCCTCGGAGTCATGTATTCGTGATTTTCCGGCGAAGGCGTAAGTACACTCCTCTCCTTCAACCCCTTCCTTCCCTCCCCTCCCGTCGCGCGTTCGAGCCGAGCCATCAAACGAGTCTCTCTCTCTCTCTTTTGTTTTTTTTTCCGGAACTATCAAACTGCTTCTTTCGTCATTTCTTCATCCCATCTGCACACCGTTCCCCTCAACATGCTCAATTGTACACCGGCATCCTTGAACTCTGTCGTGCAATCCCCGGGAACGCGCTGAACTCTTGCTTCAGCCATTAGACGGTCTTTGTTGTTATCGTTCTGGAGAAATTATAATGCCTTTTTCATGTTGTTTTCCAAGCGTGACCCCTTTATCAACCTTCTATGCGAGTAACACTAACTGTTGCTCGGTTGATCTGAGACTGGCAAACTAGAACGACTACAGATCTCCCATATTTCAAAGGGTAAAGAAGTAGAGCCAGACGGTAAGCATGACGTTAGTAGATTGACGCGCAACGCGGCCCTGTCTGTTTTGACCTTCACATTTCGAAGAAAGAGGAGTGGGGAAGGGGGTTGACCCCGGGCTGGAGCAATCCCATGTTATCGAACCGCCTCGGTTCTCCCATGGACAAAGCTGGGATGACCACGGACGACACATGAAGCTGCTGTGAACTACTGGCTCTCTGAGAAAGTTAACGTTGCCTATTCAAAAAAAGGGGGGAAATACACATCCCTTCAACACTAGCAAATCCTCCTCCCCGTAACCCGGTGGTATTATTGATGCTTCCCTGCTCCGCACGACATGCCACACCATTGATGGATCTGACATCTGACAGCCAGTCACAGAGGCATCAGAAGATAATTATATACATACTTACAATTTTGGAACCAGGCACCTCTCCGTAGCAAAGTGCTTTCGACAATCTCGACTCTCAAGCTCCGAAACGATCGACGGCCGATTTGACAACCGAGGCAGGTCATATCTCTCAGCCCAGCAAGAGCCCCGTTAGGCCGCCGGCGCCAAAGATTGCAGCAGCCGTCAGAAAGCTGGAGGTGGACATCAGCGACAGCCCGCTGATGCCGTGCCCAGACGTGCACCCGCCGGCCATCCGCGACCCGAACACGATCATGAACCCGCCCAGGGCGGACCGCAGGGGCGGGATGGCCACCTCGGCCGCCGGTCTCAGCGCCGGCACGGCGCGCGAGATGAGCCACGCGCCGCCGACCACGCCGGCCGAGAAGAGCAGGTTGGAATACCGGCGCACCCCCCAGAGCCACCCGCCGAGCTCCTCAAACGCCGCCGACGCCCCGAGCAGCGACCCTCTCAGGACGATCGACACCAGCTGCGCCGCGGCGATCGCCAGGCCCGCGTAGTAGGGCGGCAGGCCCCTCGCCTCGGCGGCGTCGGCGCGCGTGTACCGCACCGCCGCGGCGACGGCCAGCACCAGCGCGGCCTCCAGCCCGACCAGCAGCGCGCCCCGGCTGATCCCCAGCAGCCCATACACCGTCTCTCCGCGCCCGTCCTCCCTCGCGGCCCCCGTCCGGTGGCGGTGGTCTCCCTTTCCGCCGCTGACCACCCCCCCTTCCCTCTTGCCGTCCGCCGCCGAAGGAGGAGCAGGAGCAGGAGCAGGAGCAGGAGCAGGAGCAGGAGCAGGAGCAGAGCCGGGCCGGCCGCCCGGAGCCCGCCGCCTCCGGATCCAGCTCCACGCGACGCCGGCGGCCACGGCGCCGCCGAGCGCGTACCGCCCAGACGGGACGCCCACGCCCAGCTGGGCGAGCACGGTGCCGGGACAGGCGCCCGAGATCGCCATGCCCGCGCCGAGCAGGGCGCCGCCCACTAGGTTGCCGTCGTAGCGGCCGCACAAGCCGAGGCTGGAGGGCCCGCGCGGTGGGAGGTCTGTCAGGTGTGAGGCCTGCGCGGCTGTCACGAGTAGTCTGTGTGCGTTTTGGTCAGAATAGGTTGGGATGAATAGTGAGTTTCAATTTAACGGATGGTTTTTGTGGTTATCCCCCGGGGGGCCAAGGTGCGGGTGAAACCACGTACGTGCTACCCGCCGCGGCAGTGAGAAAGGTTTGGAGCATGGTGAAGTCGGTAAACTTGAACTGGGAGAGAATAATGTCGGGGGCGTAGACGCCAGCGGTGGTCAGGGCAGCACCCATCGCCGCGCCCGTGAGAACGTTGTTCATCTTTGGCTGCTCGGGTGTCTGTCTAGTTTCTCGCTTGGGCTTTCGGATCAAGTTTTCAGCGGAATGAGGGAGGGTGAGCGCTACTCATATCACCAGCCACAGACGCCATGATTATTCAGACAGCGCCCTATATATTATTATATTATATCTTTCCAGCATTCGGAGTTAAAGACCATGACGCATCTCGGCGAATCGTAGGTACCACCGACCCAGCAGGGTGGGTTCCTCGTGCGAATAGCGAATAATGACGAGAGCGCTCGGATTCATGGGTAAGGGTTGTTAGAGCCCGAGTCATGGGCTCGGAGGCTAGCATGCTAACTACACCGGGAGGTAGCGCCTGCCCGACAATCCCCGGGGGCCCGCTGGAGCGAAGGCAGGAGCCCTCGAACCGGTGGGCTGCCTGCCTGGCGCTGCACCCGGATGCTACTAGTATGCGTGTGATAATGAATCGATGCAAAGAGCCGTTCCCCAGTTTAAAAAAGCCAACCCAAGAGCTCAGGTGTTCAGGTTGCCACACCTTCCTTGCGCGCGAAATGGCGAGGAGCAACTTCTCCAGAACTTCTAGCTCGTGCAATGGAACCCGAACTTGGTAACGATTCCGTACCAATGACGCGCGAAGCTAAAGCCGGCGACCACTCCCCGGTTGCCCACCTCGGGGCTAGTGATTTTCTATAAAAGTTTTTGGTCGGCGAACTGTTCGTCCCGCTCGGCGTCCTTCAATCCCAGGAGCCCCACAACCGAAATCCGGGGTCCAGGTTGGGGTCCCCGTCCGGCCACCAACCCCGGTCGCGGCGGTGCACATCGCCGATCTGCATCCCGCGCTACCGGGAACCGGCGCCCGTTACGCGGCAGCGGGTACGCACTGGATGCCGCCCCAGAGCCGACGACAAAAACGTGGTTTTCCGGGTCTAGCTCTGGAAGTTTAGCGCAGCAAGCAACGGTGCCATGATGACGAGATCTCGACATTAGATGGCTCAAAGGAGATCGGCACTTCTCGTAACGGACAACGTGAATAGTCGACGTGCCCATCACCATGTTACTGGCGCAGCATGATGCTGCCGACCAGCGTATCCATCATACCCTCGGCCCATCCGACGACTCTCGGTCTTTGCCAGTACCACGCAAGGACCTCAGTCGTCGTCCTCGCCATTGAGCTGGCACTCGATCGAGGTCGATGAAGAGGTCTTTTACGTTGGCCAGCTGGAGGCAAAAGCGGTGCAACTACCCGGACACACGCCGGATCATCTGGGCTATCTGATAGGGGGTGAGTGACCAAGGGTTTCGACGTGTCCCTCGACCCAATCCTCAATAGTCACTCACTCACCTCCCCCCATCCATCCAAACACTCTTACTGACCAGAATCTCCAGTCAACATTTTTTTGCGGCAACTCCATCTTCAACTGCGGCGTCGGTTCCGCTCGCTGCGACTTCCCCGGCGGCAACTGCATGCATACGTGTACTGAGAGACCTTATTCAGCTTCCAAACCGCTTCCAAACTCTTTATCCTCCCACCCAACTTCAAAATCTACACCGGCCACGACTACCCTCCCAACACCCCGCGCTCGACGCCCCAGGCATTCTCTACCGTGGCCGAGCAAGGAACACAACAAGCATTTGAGAACCGGCACGTCAGAAGCCGACTTTGTCAGATGGCAGACGGAGCGTGACGCGGCGCTGGCCGAGCCCCGGCTGATTCACCAGGCGTTGCAGGTGAACATTCGCGCGGGAAGGCTGCCGCATGCCGTTCTGTTGCACGTGCCTGTGAAGGGGAAAGGGTGATGACTGCGACTCGAGTAGCCGGTGTCTTGAGAGGGTGTGTGTTCTGGAGGAGACGGGAATTTCCACTACGGGAATGGTGCATTGGGAATGTATGTATTGTACATACATACAATACAGTAATTATATCACTTTTGAATCCGCAACGGGGTCTATACATACTCCGTACTCCGTACTCCGTACATAGCTAGCTACATAGACTCAAGGTGCCAGCCGACTTAGGAACTTCCCTGGAAAGCATGTCATCTTCTTGTGGCACACCGGGGGGAAAATGTTGCCACGGCAATATCACGATATCCTGCCGGATAATCTGTGATGTGACAGTGCCTGGGTTGAACATGCCCAGGGCAATCGATAGGGCCGATTGAAAGATTGGTCCCCCGTTGCGGTTCTTTCCGTGCGCATCGCCGCCACGATCCCACCTCCCCCACAGTTAAACGAAATGAGCGTCCCATCTAGAATGGGCGCAAACTAGTGTATTGACTCGTCGTGATGAGGCGTGCCGCATAAAGAGAGCGAAAAAAAAAAAAAAAAAAAAGATGCCGAGAACCGGGCAACGAGACGCAGCAAACACTGTGGTCGCGAGAGCTTGGCCCGCACGTTAGACGCCGACAGCAACCACACGGCACGACGTTACCGGATTCGTTTATTGACTCATGCCTATTCCTCTGACTTGCCGTCCAGATAGCTGTGAACATGAGCACGAACGACCTCCTAATATCATCAGCTTCGGACTTCATTACGCCCCCGCATCAACAATACCCCCTATGTTTTGCTATATATATCTTCCAAATTATCTAACGTTAATCTCCTGTCATGTTCTCAACTTTCCCTCCTTGCATCCCATACAGTGCGTGCTCAGTAGCGACCGACATAACTAACATTCCCCTTTCCTGCATTCCCCCTGTTCCCCAAGTGGTCAACTCGGGATATGTAAATATGAAAAGGAATGACATGCCCATACTCTTTCTGTGAGTATGGAGCGGGTATCTCGACCAAAATAAAAATTAAAAAAAAAGCCCCAAATCCAAACACACAAACGCCACATGCAGCGGCATAGCACATTACCTAGGGAGTGTCGTGAAAAGTAAGCCGTTGCTTCGTAGACCCATGCCTTCCCTGTTTTGCCCCTTGACCTCCCCACCACCCCTGGAGGTCAAGCCATACTGGTGTCAAGAGCAGACCACCCAAGGCTAAGCTCGACCCGTGATGGACGGGAGTAATCCAGGGGGGTATCCCAGGGAAGAACAGAAGGCATCGGAAGAATAAAAAAATAAAAGCCATTAGGAACCCTTCATACGGACTTTTGAATTACCCTCCGCTCCATCCGTTCACTCAATTCGTTCACTCAATCCGTTCACTCAATCCGTCAATCCATCCATCCATTCAATCATCACAGAAGAATTAAGCATTAGAGAAGAGAAACATGGGGGGGGAACAGCAAGCAACTCATAACCTTCGCGTCTCATCACCATGCCATGCCATCCCGGCGAGGAGTCCGCAGATTCTTTTAGAAAAGCAGGAAGAAGAAGAAGAAGAAGCTGAAGGCGGCACCGCCTAGCAAGGCCCCCAGAGAGGAGAGGCCTGCCGCCGTGAGGGACGGCGGCGGCGCCACCCGCCCGGCAGCCGCGGTGGCGATGGAGCTGGTCGCCGGTAGGCCGGTCGTCGCGGTGCGCAGGGTCGTCGAGGGCCCTTGCGTGAGGGGCGGCGCGCCACCACTACCGCCACCGCCACCGCCGCCGCTGCCGCTGCCGCTGCCGCTGCCGTCCCCGGCGGATGAGGCTGGCGGTGATGACGTGGCTGGGCCGGGCTCGGAAGGCGAGGAAGCGGTCGTGGACAGGGAGCTCGAGAGGGTGGCAGAGGAGGAAGAGGACGCGGTCGGCTCGGGTTCGCTTTCGCTTTCGCTCGACGTGGCGGTGGGACCCGTCGGCTCGGGCTGCGCTTCGGACGAGCTCGAGGGCGGGGACGGAGCGCCGGACGACCGCGACGAGGAGGCGGGCGGTGTCGAGGACGAGGAGGGCGGCTCCTCGCTGCTGGTGGTGGTGGTGGTGGTGGAGGTGGAGGTGATGGGCACGGGCTCCGTCTCGCTGTTGGGCGGGGCCTGCGAGCTGGACGAGATGGTGGGCGTCGCCGTCACCTGCGACTGGGGCGGCGGCCGGGTGGTCTGCCCGGGCGGCTCGGCCGGGTCCATGTCGCAAAAGTCCCAGAACTGCGAGAACTCGTCGCCCAGGTACGCGCGGAGCGTGGTCTTGAGATCGAGGCTGTTGGTCTCGATACAGCCGAGGCACGCGTTGTTGGCCTCCAGGAAGGGGGAACCGTCCTCGCAGAGCTCGGGAACCAGGCCGACCCGCTGGGTCTCGAGGAAAGCGAGGTTGCAGGGGAGGAAGCACACGGCCGGGACGATGGTCTCGTCTCGCTTCCGGAGTCTCGTGTCGCGGGCGTAGTAGGCCTTCTCGCCCGTCGCGTCCGAGGTCGGCTCGGGCGGGAAGTGCGTGAGGTCCGTCTGCGAGACCCAGTTGCCGGTCGTGATGGTCGTCTTCTTGCCTCCGATCTTGGTGACGACCTCGTTGAGCTCGAAGATCTCGTAGCTCAAGCCAAACGCGTTGGGGTTGAGGTTGAAGTACCCCTCGACCGGGGGGAAGTAGCCCGTTCCGTTCTTGGGCCACTGCACATCGGGTACGGGCGGCGCAGGCTGGCAGTACCTGGGATCGCACACGAAATCCCTGTCGGGCGGTTCGGCCCACAGGTTGCACCCCGCCGGCTTTGGCAAGTTGCAGACGTATCCCGGGTCGCAACCCCAGAGCTGCCGCTGCGTAGTCTGCGGCCGCGGAACAGGCGCCGTGTTCGTCGGAGCGGGGCAGACCGAGACATCCCGGATCACCGTCGAGCCGGGAAGCGTGACGGTGACTGGCGGAAGAGTCGTCGTCGTCGTTTGCGTGACCGTGGGCCCGGGGATGACCGACGTGATAACCGTCCCGCTCTCGGTGACAGTGATGGTGACGGGAGGGAGCACCGTCGTGACGACGTCGGTGATGGTGGACGCCGGAACCGTTGTGATCTGGGTGACCGTGTTCGTGACCCTGTCCGTGGTGGTGTCCGTGGTGGTATCCGTGACCCTGTCTGTGACGGTGTCCGTGACCGTGTTCGTCACCTCCCTCACCGTCGTGTAGGTGCTAACAGTGGTGAAGGTGGAAACGGAGGTCGTCGTAACCAGCACCGTCTTGGTCGTGTAGATGGTGGTGCTGTCGGTCACCGTGACCGGGTACGAAGTGACAGAGGTGGAAATCTCGGTGATGGTCGTGCTGCTCGTCAGCGTCGTCGGCACAACCTCGGTAGTCGTGATGGTATTGATCACGGTCTTGGACACCTCTATGGTCGTTGGGATGACATCGGTGGTTCTGTCCGCGTGGTCAGCAGGAGGGATTGGCAAAATTGCCCGTCTCCCGCAAGTACTCACTCTTGTACGACGGTTGTAGTGGCAGTGACCTCTTGGGTCTGGGTCGTCCCCCAGCTCACCGTTTCCGTGACCGTTTCCGTGTCTGTGACAGTCTCCGTGTCCGTGACCGTCTCCGTCGTGGTGACAATCACTGATGCCGTAGGGCCTGGAACGGTTTCGCTGCTCCAACATTAGACGGGCTTGCTGATGCGGATGTTGTGGATGGGGGGCCTCCTACGTGATAGTGGCCGTGTCGGTTTTGGTCTCCGTGCAAGTGACGGTATGAGTGACTGTTTTCTTGCACCACCAAGTGTCGGCATGATAGCCATCCTCCTGAGCTTGATCTTCCCCACTGGACGCTGCAGCTTCGCTTGCCCTGGGGAACAAGGGTTCCTTGGCAGCAGCCGCAAATTGAATGACGGTCAAGGCCCCGAGGCCCTGTATGAGCCTCGTGAGAAGCATTGCGTCCTACACTAGGGCAGGTGAGAATGCGATGAACGAGTGGAACAGTCTCGGACCGCAACGAGTGTGAGAGCAGCGAGCGAAGTCGACAGCCGCAAGCGCTCCCCGCAGTCGAGTGAGTGATCTGTGGTGCGCGTTGAGCATATAAGGCTGGGCTGGGGTCAGCCCGGGGTGACTTTGGCGAGCAAAGTAGCTAAGGCCCCCCCCCGGGGGGGTTTGTTCAAGAGTGGAGATGAGTTACCTCGTCTACACTACCACAAAATACTGCGCGGGGGCGCTTGGCAGGCAATGATACCTCCGGAGGATCACAGCACACGGAGGGCAAACACTGCCTGGAGGGTGCTGGAAAGGGATGATGAACAAAGGTCGAATTGCTCTTGTTGTTATCCACTTAACTCGACCGACACAACTTCAAGCAGAGAGTTGACAAGACGTGTCAACTTCGCTTGCAAAGGTAGGGGAACAGCTCGATACAAGAGAGCTGGAGAAGGTCGAAAAGCTTTTTGGGTCCCAAAGAAACTCCAATGTGCAGGCGGCCGGGAATTAGCCCTAATCCGCCTGTTTTGTCATGGCGTGGGCCCGGTTGCCGGGGTGGAAGCTCTACCCCTGCTTGCAGAAACAACCTCCGCCCAACCACTGGGCACGCCACCGCGTCCCTCATCCAGAAAAGGCATGAAATGTCAACGAATCCGGCAAGAGTTGCGGCGCCACACCAAAGCCTCTTGCGGAGAGGCTCATTCGCAGAACATCGTACACGCACACCGAGAGCTTGGTTGTGCCGATCGCTGTTGCGCGAGAGCTGTTTGTTGTCCCTCTTGGAAGCCCGCGGAAGTCCCAAGCCTCATCGGGCCTGACGCGTGGCACCCAGGGGAAGAAGGGATAAGCAGACAGGCCTCGGCCCAGAAAAGACGAGCCCATGATTGCTGACCCGGACGAGGACTCGGGCGATCTGGACGTTGCATCCTTTGCCGGAGACATCTGAATGGGCAGGTTGCGAAGGCCAAGTTGGACGATGGAAGGGTGTCTGCCTGGTCGCTCACGCCCCGAAGTGCTAATGGGCAGTCAGTAGCTTGACAAGGTGGGCAACCCCTCCGCCACGGCGATCCGGAAGCCAGGGGCGCCACGAGGGGAGGGTACGTGGAATTTTTGGGTGCCGTTTGGGTACCGGGTTGAGCCACACCGAATCTCATGGCCGCGCTATGGATACCATTCTGTAGGTCCTCCGAATCCGTACATTACATTCTTCCATCCACTAATCGGTGGTACTTCGTAAATGAATTTGCTAGCATATGCGAGGCTTGTTGCTTAATGACGCGAACGGCTTCCCCGCGCCGCACGAAGCGAGGAACACGGCCGGACCGAGAAATGTCGCCATGGTGAGTTTGTGTAACCTGTACGGATACCCGGTCCTTCGTACAATACGAAGCCGGATCCTTGAAAAACGAACGCGCTTTCTCACACACGGCCACGGCAGCTGCTGTGGCTGAGCCGGTGCTTTGTTCTGGCTAGTTATAATTAGCCGTCATCGAGAGAGCAAACTTCCAGCAGACAGTGTCGTAGGGCAGTTGCAAACAACATCCGCTTTCTCGACACAGAAAATATTGGAATAGATCATTTTGATGAGCTGGACTCGGTCTCTTCGACCGCGCAATCATGCGGCCGTGGCGGGAGGCCCAATGTCGGGGGGTGGAAGCACCTGGCGCCGCGCCACGGCCCAGGTTCCGGCTCTGCCTCATTCTGGGCCTTGTTCAGTGTCGAGCGGAAATTCCACTTCTCGAAGGTTTGTCCATTAATATCCTGCAGATGCTCAAAGGTGGTACGCGCAGTAGCGCGTTCACTTCATTATTAGTTAGTGTAAGGTTGGCAGACAAGAGAGGCAGAAGAAAGAGGCAGTTGGGCCCTCATCGGAGAAGGGAGGTGCGTGCGCTTCGTCGGGAGCTTGGGCCGCGGGAAGCAATCCTTGTCAGGAAGGAGCTTGGCAGCTGGCGAAGTTTGATTGGATGAGGGCGCCAGTTCCTTTCCCACCGCAGCCTAGCCCTGCAGCGCCCTGCAGGGCATATGGTGCGAGACCCATCGCGGCGGCCTCGCCAAGAGCGGGGGCAGCACCCGGTGCAACAGTCCCACTGCTCTGCCCCACTGCTTTCTCTCTCTCCTCTTCAGAGCAGTTACCTCGAACGGCTGCTCGAACGGCAACGCGAACGGCCCGCGCTGTCTCCGCGTTTTCTCGCGCTGGGAATCCGATGAGGGTCCTGGTGTTTTCACACGACTTGATCCTTCGTCCTTGCAGGACACTTCACCCGGCATTCGTGCGAGAATCGTGTAGTCGTTGCTTCTCGAGTGAGTTGGTCTGACGAGAGCGCCACGAGTGTGTTGTTGTCTGGTCCACTGGCAGGGATGCGGCAGACTCGCTATCACGTGTTGAAGAAAAAGAAGACTTCCATCACCCAACGACCAGAAGTGGCCACTGGCAACAACAAGACTGTCTCGCGGTAATTTTGAAAAGGCTACATTCACCCCGTGATTGAAAGACACACCACGGCGAATCCAGGGCGACGAGAGCACGGGGGTTTGCCACAACCGACCATCTCTTCACAGGACATCCGATCACAGCGGGTGTGATCTTGTTCTGCGAGCAAGGTGTCAGCGTCACATCAACGCGGCCAACGAGCCGCAAGAATACGACGCTCATCGCTCTTCCGGGCTTGCCAGTGGACCGGATACCCAACACCCACCGCGTCTGCCGACTGAGCGGGAAGAGCGAAGAAGGTACCTCCCCTCGATCGTTCAGCCGCAACTCCGGCATGGTGAGCATCACTTGCAGGCGGCTCATTGGTGTCGATCCCGAGCCACGATGCTCGCAAGGCTGATACCCTCTCAGTTGTGCAATGATTCATTCAATCAACAACATACGGACACAAAACTGCTCATCTCAAGAAGCTCATTTCGGCACTTGCGGTCCATGTATTGCCGACCTATTACCCCCCATCTTTCCAGCTTCTCGCAGTTAGCAGCCCAGCGAACGTTAACTTCCTTATTGTCGCTATTTGTTTCAAGAGCCTGAACAAATGCATGCCCATCCATGACTTTGGTCGCTATCGACTACTCGCCAGTACGGCGGCTGTACTGTAGATCATGATGTTGGATTCGATTTCCAACATACCACGCATACATACAAAACAGCTCGGGCAAGTGCCTGCCCCCCGCCAACCAACCTCAGAACCCGATTCGGTAGATCAGTGCTGGCCCTTGACAGCAGACATACAGGTCGGCTTTTGCGAACTCCCACGCTGATTGTGTCTGTTGATGTTCGCGAAGTGGCAAAGTCAACAGATCGAGCGCCGCTTGGCAACGGTCCGGCAGCTCTTTGTTTGGAGTCTGCGACCTCCGGCAACCGGCAAAGCAGACTGTTTAAGACTACCTATCTCACACAGAACGACTCGAGTCCTGAAAACCAAAAAAAAAAATACGGAATACACCGAAGCAGGGACAGGACACTGAGGGGATAGATAGCCTTGCGGTATCCAACCTCTCCAGCGCCGTCCCCTCTGTTTACTCCGTACTGTCACCATCTGAGAGGCGGGCACACCCCCCATCACGCGTCTTGTGTGGCCGGAAATGTTTTGCCCAACCCAAGTGTGGCGGTGATCATCGGCACCAAGCCAGCGTATGGACACAACAGGTAGGTGCATGCACAGATTACGATGCACCCTGCAGCTTTCTTTTTTTCTTTTTTGCAAACCGGCCAAGCAAGTTGCGGGACCACCCACCCAATGAGAAGGGGACCGGCTCCCAGCAATGGTGGCTGGCCAAGGGACGGCAAGCAAGGTGCACGATTGGCCTGCGGCCTGCGGGGTTCTTCAACCCGGCCCTGGTCGGTCAGCCTGCTTCCTCTTTCGTCCTGGTGTAATCCGTACACACCAAGCAAGCGTACGGAGTATTCCCGTCCTAGTTATTCGTCCTTGGGTCACTCTCGACACTCACCCAGGCGAGTGGCACCCCCACCGGCCCGAGGCATAGGTTCCTCGAGGCTTTTGATCAAGCCCTGGCACAGGAACAGCAGGAAATATTCTTGACGTTACATGCTTTCATGGTTTCATGATTCGGGGCATGCCTTGATGTTCGCTCGCCTGGCGGGCGTGTGTCTCTCTTGTGTGGCTTGTCGCTCTACTCCGTCCGACATCCTCGAGCATTTCCGGACAGTGAGTGGAAGGGGCGCTGTTTGTGTGCTGCCTGTCAGCAAACTTGCCCGACAGATGCTCTTCCAGTGCCGTTCCTGAGTTTTCCTTCCTTTGCCATTTCCCCGACCCTCCCCACTCCCTCGCAGACTGCCCAGAGGATCGCCATGTTCGGCCCGGGCCTCGTCGCCTGGTTGACGACGCTCTCGGCCCCAGTCGCCCTGGCACAAGCGGTCTGGCAACCCAACCAGGTTTCCACAAGGATATGCTACTGGCAGCAGCTTCGAGGTGAGCCCGGCGGCCCTGGGGACCACGAAGCTCTTCTGCTAACAACCGTTCAGCCGCCGTCCTTCATGACACGGTCTATCTAGACGGTGGGGCTCTGTACTGGGAGCCAAGGTTCGCGGACGGCTCTGCAGGAGTGCCGACCTTCGACAGTAAGTGTCCGCCGGGCGCCGGCCTGGGGGCCAGAGGGATATTGACAGCTCGACAGACAACCTGGCAGGTCTCATTTACACCCTCAACTTCAGCACGCCCTTCAACACGACCCAGAACATCTCGGCCATCCTGGGCACGCTGGAAACCGGCGGGGGCGACACCAACAGCCGCGCCCCAAACTACCTAGATGGTGCCCTCCTCGGCAACGATTCCGAGTTCTGCCTCTACGGCGGCATGAGCGCGCCGTCGACGGGCTCCTCAGACCCGCCGGGGGACTCGGTCCTATGCTACCAAGCGTATCAGTATGGCGCAGAGAAGCCCCGCTTCAGACCGGGCTTCATAGACAGAGATCTCGGCGAGAACGTGACCCGCTACGTTGCCTACGGCGGCGCCGCCAGCGCACCCTCTGAGAACCTCGCCTGGTACTTTTCCGGTCTGCGCTCCCCCACCTGGGGCAAGATCTATATGCCCCCTTACGATGGCGGCGGTGCCACTTCTGCCAATACCGTCTCCAACCGGTTCATCACGATGGATATGGCTAATCCGGTGAGCGTGACCTTCACCAACGATACGCTGCCCCGCAACATTCCCGGGCGTGCGAATCCGGAACTGGTCTGGGTTCCGGTGGGCTCCCGTGGTGTTCTCGTCGCCCTCGGAGGCGTCGTGTATCCGGATTGGGTCAACGCTTCGAACCCACGCTCAGCCAACGAAACAGCTAGCGTAAGCCACCCCCCCCCCCCCCCCC